>NW_010316034.1:19024-31729 GCF_000700745.2 Antrostomus carolinensis
TCCAGAAGGTCTTCCTGACCAGTAATTGCTCAGTTAGATGTGCTATATCCTCCACCCTCTAGAGTTTTCAGCAAAACTCAGGGCATAATAGCCTGGACAAGGCAAATGGGGAAACCTTGCAATAGGGCAAGTGCCTGCAGTTAAGGTTCTTACAGGTAAAACATATATGCTCTCCATTATAAGAAGCAGCAAAACTCCACAATGTTTGCATATTAGGAAAATAAAAAGCTAAAATAGATGATGCTCAGTGATGGAAGTAATTTGGGAGAGGGATTGTGAGAGGAACACCAGGATCAAGTGGTGTCATGTTTGATTTATTATTGCAGTAAGAAGGCATAAAGAAAAAAAGACCCAAGAAGGAGAAGGAGAGTGGGAGTCTAGACAAAAAGAATGAAGGTCAAAGGATAAAGAATATGTGAAAAAAGTAGAGTTCATGTATTCATTTTTTTCTGCTGTATACTTAGATACATTCAAAACCTCATCAACCAGATCTAAGTAGGTCTTGCTCTGAGTGGTGAGGTTGGACCACATGAGCTCTAGAGATCCCCTCCAGCCTAAATAATTTAATTATTATAATGAAACAACTGCAAAAGGTATTATGTATGTGTTAAGAATATACTGCTTCTCTCTTCTCATACTTACTGGCTAGTGATCAGCAAGTCCATGATATTTGCCTCATAACTCTTATTTTTCTTTTTATGTTTAGGCAGCATGTTTAGATGTGCTTCCTACTCCCTGGAGCCTGCCATGTATGTCAATGTTTGCAGAAGAATGATGCTAAACAGAACCTAACCTGACCTGGCTTTGTGAGTAGAACTGATGCCATCTTACAGCACCAGGACACAAGACAGGTAAGTGCAGACACTATTTCTATGTCACAAATGTGTGCCATTTATCCTTGCACAGTTGCACAAGGTTCATGCTGAGGGGAGGTTGGAGGGAATCGTTTTTGTTTCACCCTCCCACTGAATTTGAGCAATGTGGAACATCCTAATTTCTGGAAGTATGTTAAAATCCTCCCCTAAATCCTTCTAGAATTATAGACTGTGGAACTGTAACATGTGGCCATTATGGCAGGCATTGAATTGGCCACGTTCTTATTTCTTCTGTATGAGCAGAATACAAAAATTGTTTTAAAAAGGTCATAAGTGCTTGTCAAGGGCACCCTGTGCTTGAAAAAGGTTTCCTTTGTCTAGTGTGAACAAAGCTGGTGGCTTGGCAGGAAAACACACAGGTCACAACTATCCCTGCGCTAGAGGCTCAACTATTATCCTTAGGGACATAGTATAAAGTTGCAGGTGCAATAAAATGCTGATACAAAGCTCCCATTTAAAGCAACTAGCTTTTGGACACTAGGAAAGTAGTTGGCCTTACACTGCATTTATTTTTTTGAAGAGAATTTTTATCACTTTCTGTTTCATCTTGGAAAGGGGAGGTTAACGTTTCATGGAGAAGATAATGAAAACTACCTAGGGAGTCACCAAAGAATATTCTAGAAGCTGCATTAAAAAAAAATTTTCATCTCTGCTTGCCTCTCACATGTGTGAATCACCTTTTTACCACCTACTTTGGAGAAATGACAGATTTAATATGTGCTCGATCTAAGCAACTGGGGTGTGCATAACACAGAAAAGTGTGGAGTGAGATTTCTTTGAAATAAAACTGCTCTGTAGAACAGAAAATATTTGAACATAAATTTCAAAGGCAGGTTTTGGCAGATAATGGTTTTGGGCTTTGCAGACACAGCCTACTGGTAATCAGTATTGTTAACTGCCAGAATATAGTGTAGGTGTATGGGACTGAAAATAGGTACATTTACAGTTCAGATGCTGTTTTAGTTAAGGTATGGTAAGATTTTCATTTCTATTCTTCTGTTAGTTAAGTTGCATACCTGTTGTTTTAAATATTCATAGAGGGTGAGAAACAGAAAAGTTTTGCTTCAAATAATATTTAACTTTTTGGATAAAAAGCATCATTTTAGAAGACAATTAAATCTGCTCCTACAGGAACTTGGAAAATCTAGCAAAATTTTAAATTTTCCAAGCTCTTTAACTTCCAATGTCTCTCAAAACTAATAAATCTTGAGTTCAAACTCTAATTGTCAGCCTAATAAACCATACTGTTTCAAACGCCATCTATACTTTTCAGGTTAAATATCTACCCTTGTCAAACAACCAGTCAGTTCTTGATTTAATAAGATATTTATCATTCCTGATGTTTTGGTTCCTAAAGCAAGTATTTAGATGTGTTCAGTGTTCCAGGTCTTTGTAAGGATGTACCTAGATTGCTATGATCAATCTGATTCTGCTGCTTCTACAGTAGTCTTAATTTACATTAAAATATTTGTAAAAAGTTTATGAACAAGGATTAACTAGTCAATATTTTCCAGTGATTTTCTTGTTGAGCAAACAGTAGCCACTGGGATCAAATCTTTCAGAAAGATATTAACTAATAGATAAGTTGATGAGAACAGAAATTTTACTGCTTTTGTTTTCTGACTGCTTTGTTCTTGGCTGCTTTTCTACCATTGCTTATAGAGTAAAAAGATTTCACATGCTACAAGAGTGGAAGACTGAACTGTTTTCCCTGAAAGAAAAGTTAGGAAGCTGCAGGAGATTACATTTTTCACCTTGGATAAATTGTGATGTCTAAATTAAGTTTTCAAACAGAAGTAGTTCAGTCACACAAATAACGATATGCTCCTATTCACATCCTAAATGGTTGTTACTACAACTATGTTCTATTGAGGGTGCTTTTTTTTTCCTTTTTTTCCACAAGAGAATATAAAATTTAAGTAGTAGATGTAGCTAATCAATTTGTAATCAAATGCTGCTTTTATTTAGTAGCTTATCCAGTTTCCTCAAAGAGCAAATTTCAAAGTTGAAAGGGGAGGGAGTAGTCATATCTCTTGTGAGGTCTAACTTTTCTCCAGACCCTTGCATCTGCCATGGGGTCAGTGAGACTGTAGGCACAATGCTAGGAGTTCACATTTTGTGGTATGGTGGAAAAGTTGTGGATTAGGAGGAGAGGGTGGATCTCTGTTAGTGTCCCTGGAGAAGCTGTATGTGCAGTGACAGTGTGTATGTTGGTCACACTCCTCTGAGTAACAGAGGGAACTGGTCAGGTGAACTACCATGTTGAGTATGCACAGGGCACGGCAGATATTTCTCCAACCCAGCTGCTGAGCAGGCAAAAAATAAACCTGAGAGAAAGGAGCTCTTGCTCCAGTGTGCAAGAAAGATGGTAATAAATTTTATTTATTTTTATTTTCTTTAGTCTTGCTGGCTTCCCCCACCCCTCAATTTAATTTTTCCCTGCAATTCACACCCTAGTAAGACTTGGCTTTTGAGCTTAAAAGCCTTTTCTTTGGAGGACTTCTAATGAGAAAATTTTAGATAAATCAGCCACAGAGTTACAGCCAGCTCAGAGGCTTGTCACATCTACATAACACAATACAGAGTCTGTGAACAGAAATGAACAGTTGACTTTCAAACTTCAGGGGAGCATGACTGACTTGCAAAGTTCTGTTCTTACTTTACAAAATTACACGGCTTTCATTGGGGTATACCAGGATGCTATCAGCTTGGTGGATATAATGTGAACTTGTACATCTATGCAGATGAAGTATAGCATAGTGCCTATTTTCAGGACATTAAGAAGTCTTTTTTCTCTTAAATCTGCCAAAGACTTGTCGGTGAAAATACACTTTTTTCTATAATAATGCCTGAAGTTATAGATCACATGAAGCTACTGCATTCAACATTGGACTAAACGTTATTTGACAGTCAGCTGCAAGGGAAAACACTAGTCCAAATACTGTACTGTCAAAATCAAGAATGCTTGCATTGTGTTCATTTTTATAGCTATATATTTTTTTTCCTCATCCAATCATCAGTAACACCGTGGGGGAGTTCTCCTTGAGAAAAAAGTCACACTCTTTGGCATCTTATTATCTAGAATGAACTTTAAATCTAAACAAGCCACCTGCAGCGTGACTACTCATGAAAGCTCTCTGTGTATTCATGTGGTACAGAATAAAACAGTTCATCAATTCAGCCTTGTTATTCCTCATTAAGCCCCTGCCCTTTATAAGTGTACCTGCAGAAAACTGTATTTCAAATTAACATTCAGAATTTTGAACTGAGGTCCCACAAAGCATTGCTCGGATGTTAATCTGGATGTGTCCAGAGATCAATTCTTTTTCTTGCTGTACAGGTAATCTTCCATGGAAAGCACTGCAATTACAGAGTTTGATCATGTTTAAGCCTAATTCCTATAACTCTTCCTTCTTTACTGTAGCATCCATCTTGCTGCTTTATGATGCCATTTAGAAAGTGCCAACAGGTAGTGTAGAGGAAATATCCATGCTTTGTCTAAACACATTCCTGCAAATATATCTGCAGTCATGGAGTAAATGGTGAAGAACAGTGTTCCTGAGCACTAGGATGGCTGCAGCTTAATCTAAGCAGATGTTCTTTCTCAGGTATCCTGGAGCAGTGCCATTTATAAACTGCTGCTTGGAGGCTAAAAACACTGCAGGCCTGACAGGCTGAGGGCTTGACAGCATTGCTCTGGACACAAAGCCACTTTCCTAGTCATCTCCACAGATGTTTGCTGGGAGACCTACCCTGAGTAAACAAACATGCACCACCAGCTTTGTCCAGGAGGTTGTTACTAATAATAACTACTAGCTAAATCACAGAATAGTTTAGGTTGGAGGGCAAGGTCTGGAAATCATCTAGAGATCATCTTTCTGCTGAGCTGCCATCACTATGATGACTGTATATTTATATACATATAAATATACATGTGTGTCTACTGTAGGATAGATTATTTAGGAAATGGTTTTGTAGATTTACAAGAAATAGCCTTGTAGATTTACAAATGTGCCTAATTCTACTTCACGTTATGCTGAAGTAAGGATTACGGTTTATTTCATGAGCATTATTTTCAAAGACCAGACTAAAGTGTCAGTATTATTTCAAATACTCAGGAAGTCTCCACTGTATGGGAGGTTGTATCTGTGGGAGTCTACATCAAGAAAAACAAGAACAGATGTGTAGACTTTACAAAAATAGAACATAAGTCTTCAAAGGAAAAAAAAAAGAAATCCCAAATTTTTGAACCAAGACAACCATTAATTACTTCTAATTCCAAGAATAACTCTTGTCCTAAAAGTTTTTTTGTGTCTAGAAGACAGTGTTTTAGACAACATGAAATACCTTTCTTAAAGGAAATATCACTTGTCCTAAAACTTATATAATAAAAGGGAAAGTTTTGATTCTGATTAAGAGGTACAGAAGAGCACAACTAGGCTGTGTGACAGTGTTGCTAACAGGACAAGAATTGCTTTTTGCAAACACCAACCCAGACCATTACCATTGCCTCTGTTGATTTAGCACTTAACAACAGAAGGACAACATGTGATGAACAAAATTGCTCCTGGCTTTTTGAAGCCTGTGTTGGAAAGCAAAGACATCACAAAAGAACTAGAACTGTTTCACATTATGCATACATGAATTCAAATAATGCAAGTAGAGCAATTACAAGACATAATCCAGCCAGCTGAAAAGCTGTATCTTAACTGTGCAGTTCTAGCTGAGGTATTCCAGTCAACAAGCGTTTAGCTAGAGGCAACTGTTACCCAAAACAGAACATTTTCCAAAATTAGTTTTGAAAAATAGACCCTTGGGAGGTACTTTTTTAGATACTACATGATCTAAGTAAGACAGCTTGTAAAGGAACATCTATTGCCCCAAGATTTGCCTATACTCACAAAAGACAGATCTGCCCTATTTAGGAAACTGGAGCCTTTGGCATACTGTACGAGTTATACATAATTTAACCTTTTAACAGCATATTTTAAATCATCCACTTAAAAATATCTGTACAGTCAGTGCAGAGTAATCACATTACTTCTAAAGTCATCTTTAGATCTGTTTTTCTTTTATCTTGCTTTCCATAGACACTAATCTTGATTTAAAGTTGTTATAAAACACCCCACTTGAAATCCATGGTAAGATTGTTTTCACCAAATCATTACATTTTTCCTAGTAATTTTGGTTAGGGCAAAAGATGGAAAGGTCTCAACTTCATATTTTATACATTTGCTAGAGAAATCTGAGTAAGGAGCGTGGGAAACAGATATAAAGAGAAGAAAATAAACCTTCCATGAAATGTTAACTTTGGTAAATTTTAAAAATTTAAACCTAATCAAATGCTGAGAGTACAGACCGTCCTGTACTTGTTCTCTCTCGTTTATATCTCCTAATAATGACAGTCTGGAGGGATTTTTTTATCTTAAAGTTGGTTCTTACATGCTACAGGATGTGTTTATATTAACATTTTAGCTCAGATTAAGAGCTTGCCTTCTAAGACAATTTACCAATTGCCCCTGCTTGCTCTGCTTTGCTGCTGCATATGCTGCATTCCTTTAAGAGGTGACTAAATCAGAAGGCGCACACAATACACTCCAACTATTAAGACTAGTCTAATTCGACACCACGCTAGAGTTACTGTAAAATAAAATCCCTTAATGTGCACATGATGTGGATGTCTGCACCAGCTGCTTTGTTCTACAGCACTGCTTGAGTTGGGCTACAATGTACAGACCATACAGATAATGTGGATATAGCCAGGGTTTGCCTAAACAGGTAACTCCTTCCCATGGAATATTTCCACCTCTGGGCACTTAACATTTATATCAGTATTTACTGGTTCTAGAAAGGATTTCTTTAATAGGGAGATAGAGAAATTCTTCTCCATGAAAGAAGAACTGTAGGCACAAATAATACGATTTTGCTCTTCGAGAAGCTTTAAACACAAAATAAAAGAAAACTAATCTGTACTGGGCATAAAGATGGGAGCTGAAAATATTCTGAATGGCATTTACTGAAGATGTGTTTACTGTGTTCAGTTCTCAGAATTCAAACACTCTTCCAAAGGAAAGACATTTAAGGAACAAGAAATCTGAGTCAGCTTGTTGATAGATTCAATATATTTAATTTTTTACACACCTCACAACTCTGATTTAATTGGTTATACAAATTCTGTATATGTTTCCATGCTTCTGCCCTGCATATCAGTGGATGTCAAAATTTGAGGTTCCCTAGAAAAGAGTCAACTCATGAGTAAAAACATTTGAATTCACTACATTAAATAGTGTTTTACCTTAAGAGAAGATTCTACTTTAACTGAAGTATATAATGTATGGATATACTAATATACAATAGCTACCTGCCAATAGTGACCGTGTATTTAACATGGGAAGAGAAAATGTGGTAGCAGGTGGAAACTCTATACTAACATTCAAAATCAGGTTTCTGAGAAGGATCAATCAGGTTAAGCTGTAATAAAACTGTAACTATGATAGATTTCACTTAAGTCAAATAAGTAACATGGTTGGTGTAAAAGATTATGGTAATCTAAATGCATGCACAATTATATATTATCCAATACGGTTAATAAAATGAATGAGTACAGGAGGAAAATATATTTAAGGGTAATTCTCTCAAATTACTTTTCCCAGGCTGGTGTTCACTAGATCTGCTCAGTGGGTTCTGCCAAACCAAAGCAGTAGACTGGCTGGGAAAGTAGAAATGGATAAAAACCACTGTTTGATTTGGTACAGTGTTCTGTGTTTTTCTGCTGCACTATAACTAGCAGAATGCTAAGCCATGGTTTGGCTTGACCATTCTCTCCTAGTTATCTCTCATGAAACTCATGTGGTCCTTGGAGCTAGAAAGAAAGGGGTAATAATATGAATATAAAAAATAAATGTGTAAAATACAAGGGAAATCAATACCACAGTAAAGTGGTCTGGAGGAGACAGAACAGAAGAGATTCTGCTAGTGGCCCTCAAAAGGACCGTGTAGCATCTTTGTATACCGCTCCTCATTCCTATTTTCACTTGTTTTCCATGGATAGTTTCAAATTCTTGCTATGCTTCATGTGTTTGCCTCCCATTTCCTAACAAAAATTACATTATAAGAGAGTACATAGTTAATTCATCCCCCCGTGACCCAGATTGTGATAGTGGAGGTAGCTATTATTAACTTGGAGTTTAAGGAGCAAATGAAGAGAGAAAGAATAAATGGTAGGTTTGAAACTTGAAAAGTCAGGAAAAGAGCATCAGAACTGAAGGATTAAGGTTTTCCTTACAGTTGCTCTTCATTATAACTTGTAGAACAAAACATTTTAGGATGCATATTGTTCCAAGTCTCACCATCACAATTTTCAGTAAGGTCAGAATCACTCTATCATTTTGAAAGAAATCTACGTTATGTACCCCAAAATGCACGAGTCAAAACATGGAAAATGAGAATGTATTCTCCTTCCAGATCTTAGAAATATTTTTCCCACTCTCAGTTAATGTGGAAAGCTACAAATCAGCAGGCTGGCAACAAAAGTACTGAGGAAGGAGAGGAATTGCAGGGCACTGGGCTTATTCCCACCTAACACATTTAGATTTCAGTGAGCAGAGAGATTCCTGAGCTGCAGTTCTGTGGACTGAGACAAGGGAAGGAAGGTCCGAGTTCACTGTCCCTTGTCATGGTTCTGCTTCTCAACCACTATTTGCGGCAGCTTCCTTTTGTGTAATAAGTAGTGTGAAAGCAAAACAAACAAAAGAAGAGTTAGTAAAACTTTTATTTATAATCTCTCAAGGATCACTAACCTCTAACTTTTAGGCAGTTTAAACCAGCACTATTGTCGGAATAGAAAATGATTGTCAGTACATTATTAGGTGTGAGTGCTTTAAAAGAACCATTGCCCTTCAAATTTATTGCTGGAGTAATATGTTAATTATACAAATAAATCTGGAGAGTCATTACTGGACAAACAGCAAAGTTAAGAGGATAGCCTGCACGTGATTTTAATGAAACATGTAAGAAACCATAAAAATACAGCCTAAACATAGTCAGTGAGAGACAAGGATAGAAAATTTTCTATCGACAGATACTGTAATTTTTGGCCATCTTGTTTTGCAGTGTTTCATATCTGTCCTTATGAAAGTATGGAAGAATAACTATTAGACTTAGCTGAGGAACGCTCTGAAGTATCTCCAGTTAAAGTTCTTTTTTCCAGGCAGGATAGTGAGTTACAGTATTTCTGGCTAAAAATCAATGACGTTTTACCGTGCAGTACAATAGCCTACGTCATCATCCATTCATGAACATCTGTAAATACTCAAATTGGATGACTTGTGCCCATCTTACAATAATTTTAGTCAGCTAAAGACTGTGGACAAATCTCATTAACTTTCCAAGTGTTGTCATGAATCTTGCACTTTTTAAGAAAACCTTATGGTTCTGTCATCTCCTATGTCTAGTGGTTATTCCTAGGATCATGCCCTCCAGAAATGGAACAGCATCAACATGGTTGTTTTTATTGTTTATTCCATAACCTTTACATTTCTAAATATATGTATTGGTGTTGCATACCTATGCCCTTATAACCCCAGGAACATTCCATGTTGAAGGGTTATTGCATATGAATTACTTTACCTTGTGCACAGAACATATCTTACAGTTGTGATGTCTTTAGTGGTAGAACCAAAACTCTGGGTTTGGGGTTTTTTTTGACTAATACTGGAAAAACAGTAATGAGAGGGGATGCATATTATTATAACGCCTTCAAAAAACCAACCAGATGCCTTGTGGTGTTCATCCCTAGAGGTCTTAAAAAAATGTGTAGGCATGGCAATTCAGGACATGGTTTAGTGACATGGTAGTGTTGTGTTGACCATTGGACTTGATGATCTTGGAGGTCTTTTCCAACCTATGATTCTAAATCCATTTGGCCCATTTCTTATGTCACACACAGTTATATAAGTCCATATTTGGTTTCATGGAGGATATTATTACACTGCATTAAGATATAATTTTCTAACCTTGTTCAGAACCAGCCTAGGAATCTGAGAAGATTTTTAATGCATGTGCATTATTAAGACCCTAACATAAATCTGTATCTTCTTGTTTAAAAGTGCTTAATCACACTTCTATTTTAGAGGAGTGAATTTTTCAATAACTCTGTCTTGACAGAAATACTGCATGAAATAATTTCATGCATTACCTCTGTGTATTGCAGGCAAAGTCATTGCATTTTTTTTTTTTTTTTACTGTGTATAAATGAAAGCTTCACACTTTCTTTTAATCTCTGTTTTCTCCAAATACTTTAATCTGCAAAGATCCCTCAGATCTGCAGAAGCTCATGCACCTGTCACATCAAATGACTTTGGTCAGGTTTTTTTTTTAATAACATGAATCCCCCTGACACATGCATTGCAAAAATGAATGCAGGAAGGGCTATTCTTCTGGTTTTATTCAACAATTTCCATTCCTACCTCCCAAGGTGATAAAGTACTTTGATATAAAACTTTAATTCTTTTCTTTTCTCTCTGGCAAATGCTTTAATATTACTGAAGCTGATACGTTTGTACTTTGGGACACCAAAATACTTGCTAATCCTGTTGATGCTTTATTTCTTGGGATTTGAAAGGCCTTTAAATGCCTCCTGAAAAATATAGTATTATCTTGTTTATTTGATTTAAATTTGTTTAAGTAAAATAGTTTTTAATTATGTGATTTAATAATGGACAAGCACTAAATTTGGTTCAATTTACATAAGCCCCTAAAAGCTTTTGGACACTTGTTCCAGTTTAAATTCTGTCATTATGAAATGGGAGGCTCGGACCAGAAAAGATGTTGGCACTTGCTTGAAGCCATTTCTCTTTAAGCTAAACTGCTTCCAGCAAGAGGCAGTCTCTAATGGATATTTCTGTTGCTGAAATAAGAACCTGTAACATTCTATTTTTTTCCTGAGTAGTACAGGATTAGCACTTTCATAGGAATTGGGGCCTAAATTCCCAGCACAAATTTGGAAAGACAGAATTGTGAAGGGACATAAACCCGAACAAATTTACCAAAATTTGCTAAACATTTTCTCAAATGCCTGAAGTGATGGTAGCTGAACTAGATAAAAGCTGTTAGCCTAGATCTTTTTTCTTTAATCTTAGCTAAATCTGATTTTGCCTATTACTTTCTAAATGTATATATAAGATGTAAATGAATGTGGAAATTTTATGGAAGTCTGTATTTTCTTAAAATATGACTGCAATTAAAAGCAACTCTTTATGTTTTCAGTTAATGAGGCTATAAGATGTTTTCTATGTATTCAAGTTCTGTTTTTTTATCTTCATCCATTGCTATGTCTGAAGTTTCTTTGTGGGATGTAGGCATATATCTTTGAACAATTATTAAATCTTCTTCCGTATCTCTGTGCTCTTGCCTTGATATTGGTGATACATTCTATCAATCTCTATGCCCATTTCTTGGTTTCAGATCTTTAAGCACTGAATAGGGGTTACATGGTTCTATTTTAACAAAGATATCCTCTAAAATTCCCCTTTCCACTAAAATAAAATTATGGAGTATACCAGGTATGCTTGAAGGAAGGAAGAAAAACCAACCAACCAATGTCGAGACTTGCTTCAGTTGTTGCAATCTATGTGGTGTATGGAGCCACTGAAAGCCCAGTTTACCAAGTTACCCAGGAATTCCCTGGAGCAATCCCCAGAGCAACAGAAGCAATATACAGTCACTAGCATGACATCTATCTGCACGATAAGGGTTACTTTATCCTGCACTAACTGCTTTACTATGAAGCTAAGAGACTTTTTTAAAGGTACGACATTTTTTGATAGAAAAGAAACTGGAAAATTCCCATGAAAATTTGCTCAGGGTCAAGTTGTCTTTAGCAGAGAAATTTAGCAAAGGTCCTGAGAAAAAGCAGAGAGTGAGAATCTTAAGCAGGGAATGCTGTCAACCATCCCTTGACATAAATGATGGGATTTATGTGGTCCCTTTTTGGCATATCATTAGGACAGCAAAGCAGTTCCTTGATTGGTAAAGGATAATGTAATATAAAAACTACAAATACCACATCAAAATATCATAATACATGAAGATATAGAACTCCTCAAATCTCCCAAAACTAGAAGATCAGGCAGTTTTTCCATACTATAAAGACATCATATACTCACACAGTTTATTATTATCTACATTTTATTTAATGTCATCTATGTTTGGGAAGCAAGATTCTCCTCACTCGTTCATTTGGAAGTGACTGTGTCCAGTTACTAAACACAGTGAAAATTTCCTCTGTTTGCCTAAATACCCTAAGTTTAAATAATTCACATTATTTCCACTTTATATCATTGAACTTACTACTAGACTTGCTACTTCTAGGATTTTAGGCTTCAAAACAAGTTCAGATCATGAGCTGCTATGTTTAATTGCTCTTTGATGGCCTCTGCTGTCTAAGTGTAGAAATAAGTGAATTAGAAGCAATGTTAATGAGTGAGGTAACACACGGATATGTGGTATGCACATACCTTGTTCCTCCTCTATCTACTGCAGAATAGAGGTGACAGTAAACCAACAGCAGTAATACCATAGTAATGGAGGGAGAACTCAGTTAAACCCATCAACTCAACTTGTCTGGCTGGTCTGGATCAGACCTAAACATGGACGCAGGGCTTATGCAAAGCCAAATCAACCTACTGATACTCAAAGTTTAATTTTTTCCACTGATATTGTGTATAGGCCAATTCCTTTGCTTGTAAGGGGAATATTGGTCTCTACATTATAGTTTAAAATAATATTTTACATCAAAATATCAGCCTTGATTTTATATATATATTTATAT
>NW_010316035.1:0-7744 GCF_000700745.2 Antrostomus carolinensis
TCCCAGCAGGGAACGTTGGATGTCAAACACTGTGAGTGCCATAGCTCTGGTGACAGCACGAGGGTCACAGCAAGCAGGAGGGTGGGCACAACAATGGGCGAGACCCTCCAGGGATGGAGACCATTGAGGAAGAGAGACACCCCCAGCAAACTTGCCACTTTATAGTGAGTGTGACATTTATGGCACAGAATACTTCTGTGGCCAGCTTGGGACACCTGCCCTGGCTTTCCCCCTTCCTGGCATTAGCACCTGGATATCTCAGAACTGCCAAAGCCCTTGACCAGTATGGTAACCCACATACCATGGCTAGTTGTGAACTAAAACAAAGTGTCTTATCAACTTGGCTCTCACCAAATTGGGTGCTACAGTCTTCTCAAAAATGAGAATTGATTCTATGATTTTATCCTAGTGAAACCAGGATAGAAACATCAGTTAAAAAAAGACTTATTATGTAATATTCCAGTTTAATCAGGTCTATCTATGCTAACACCTTGGTCATGGGTCTAAATGTATTAAAGAATGAAACAGAAATTGATGTGCTTGATAAAGCACATTTGAATGTATTGACGTTGACAGGTAAAATCATCCCCTAATTCACATGAGCCTGGACAGCAATGCCTGAGACACCTCTCTGGGCCAGAGACACCACAGAAATGGTCTGGCCCCAGGTCCAGAGCCCCCAGCACCTCCCGTGCCTTGTGGGAAGTTCTCTGTTAAGGCACACAGCTGGTAAGCTCCCTTGCCAGACAGAGAGGACATAGGTATCTCTTTTCCAGAAGAAAAGCAACACATGATTTCCTGATTTCTGCTGGAAAGAGGGGGTGCTGCTTGCCTGCCTGATGGCAGCAGGTCAGGCTGCTGCCTCCGTGTGCAGCATGGTGGGGAACGCTCGCTCCTGACCACCAAGGACACAGCCAAGGCTGGACCCAGACACCAGAGCTCACAGGGGTATGTTTTAACGTCCTGATTCCTCACTTTCTGGTTTAGGTTCTAGTCTCCCATTCAGCCTATGCATGTTTTATTGGCTATGTCTTTATTTTATTTTGCAGGAATCTCTGTATAAATAGAGTGACTGGTGCCCAACTGGCTCTGGAATGCAGCAGGGACAAGTCTCCAAACTCCTGGATTAAAGAAGTTCTCCCAGGCCAAATTAAATGGCAAGGAGAGTTGACCTGAGGGAGACTGACTGGAAAGACAGAGGTAAGAAAGTGTTCTGCTAATTCTTCACCAGGTCAGAGATACTACATTGTAATTCTAGGGGAAAAAAATGCCATTGTGGAGGACTGGGACACTGCTAAATGTGCATTTCAAGCACAAAATGAATGAATCCTTCCAAAGACCTTAAAGATTCTTTATAAATTAACACCAGCACTAGATATTTCTTAATTGAGCGCCTAGTTTTCAGTAGACTGAAAAACAATTCACTTGCATCTTCTACAGCCATTTGATGCAGTTCGTGTTTGACCTTGATCTGTTGCTGTGTTTGGTTGATCGCTGGCCAAGACTTTAATCCCCTAATAGCAAAGGGAGACCCCTGGCAGAGCAAATAGAAGTGTCCAGGTGAAAGAACAAGGACTGGAGCTGCTGCATCACAGGGTCTAGCGTTAGTACTTCTAGTTTGAAGGTAATCATGTATCCTACATACATTAAATGATTGGGACAACCCTATGACAAATAGAGAGGAATTTTAGCACATAAAGAAAGAGCAGTTAAAAAAAAAACAGACAAGATGATTGCTCAGATTTTTATAAAGCCTCAAACGAATAATTGTAACATAAGCATGAAAAATTAAGAGAAAACATAAGATAAACCAGAAAGATATAAAGTCTGTAGTTTGTCTACCATTGTGACTTCCTCCAGGTCTACCAGCCTGAGTCTAAACCAGTATCAGACCTCAAAAGGATTAATGAAACCAGGATTTGAAGTGCTGTTTTCTCTAAAAGCTGAAGAAAATATAAAATCAGAATAGAAGTCAGAGGCTTAAACAGTAAATTTTTTTGGAAGAAGACAGGAAAATACCAAACCTAAAAACCTGCGTTTGACAATTTTTTATTTTATTTTATTTTTTAATTACATATATACTATCAGTTTTTGGAAATATACAAATGGTTTGGAAACCTCATTGGCAACACCTTGGTCAAAGGAATACCAAACCTAAAAACCTGCATTTGACAGTTTATTATTATTATTTTTTTTTAATTACATATACACTATCAGTTTTTGGAAATATACAAATGGTGTGGAAACCTCATTGGCAACACCTTGGTCAAAGAAGAAAAGATCAGGTCTGAAATATTTTCCATCTATTGGTTTAATGCCATAGGTAGTTTTTCAGGATCTCAGACTTCACATATCTGTACAGAAAATGACAGGAAGGCTCAGAAGATTCCCTTCAGAAAGAATATTTCTAGAAAGAATTTCATGGTGCAATCCAATTAGCCTTTTTGTCACTGCAATACTCTTCACAAAAATAGCTCACTGAGTTCATGTGCATTGAGCAGTTCAAGTGAAAAACCATCAGTGGAACTGAATTAAAACCGTATAGCCAAGGTCTCCCCTGGTATAAATCATGTGCATTGCTATAATAAAACAACGTGTAACAGAAACAATTCTTCACACTGTTGAGTTTTTGGCATGGGAACTGGTCCCAGAATCCAAATCTTACTGCTTCAGCTTCCATATTTCTTAGTGTGTAGGAAAACCTAAACTACAATATGCTGTAATAATTTTATGACATTTGAGAATAGAATATATGTGACCTAGGATCTAAAAAAAAAAAACCCCAAATAAGTTGGAATTTATCTTATTTTTCTTTTTTTTAAATGGTCTTGGTCATGCTAGTAAATGGTATTTTCTTATCTGTAAAATGTAGTTGAGGTATTGTACCATGTCCTGATTTTACCAGTTGAAGCCTCTGTCATTTTTTTCATAGTCATAAAATATATGTCAAGCACTGTGAGCAACTCCTTTCTGCCTTACTTGCAGTGCTGCAATTAGGATCACACTGTGTCATATTCGAAGCTCAGTGACTGTTAAATGTGCTACGCCTGCATCACACTAACTACTATATCAGTCATTTTAGATGACCTCCTGGAAAATTGCTGCCAAAAGTTTATATGTCAGAAATCACTTTCAAAATGCTTATGAAGTGAAGGATTTTCACAGCTCTTTACCTACTCAAATTCTAAAAACTGTCAGTCAACAAAATCAGGCTCGACAGTTTATATTCTGAGACTCCCTGTTCAAAGATTTGCTTGAAAAATTATTCCTATCATCTGTCAGCAATTGGGTTCTGTGTTTAGTCAGTTGCTCACTTTTATATTGTAATAACCACTGGAAGATGCTACAAAAGATCTGCCAGACCCCTTGGTATTATTTTTAAATGGGATGAATAGGGGACATGTACATCAGCACTGCAGGACTTGAACGCTGCCTGTCGTGAGCTGGAAATTCAGTCCAGGTGGTTTTGATTTGGACTCTGTACTGTTTCATCGGCGTCTTCAGTCCCAAGTGACAGCAAAAATATGACCCAGGTACTGAACACAGGAGATTTATTTACAAAGCAGTTAACAATTGATAATGTTTTTAGAGAAGGGAGTTTAAGGGGGTTTTATGTTTTAAGAATTTGAACTATAAATTTATCCTCTAGGTCAGATACGAAGGATGAGATTTGAAACTCTATTTTACCTTTTTAATTTTCTGGAAAAATACACTAATCTGCTTTGCTATATGTGAGACTTCAGTAATATGGCTTTGGTCTAAACCTATGGAATCTATAGGCTAGATCTTGGTGTTTGTTTAGACAGTAGCTGTACAGTCATTGGTATAGTGCTAAGAGTCAATATCCAGAGTTGTGGTGGTTTCACTCCTTTGGCTTGGAGCCAAACAGAGTTGCTCTCTCACTCTCCCTGCCCCCAAGGGAATAGGGGAGAGAATTGGGAGGGTAAAAGCATTGCAAAAAAAGCAAAAGGCTTGCGGGTTGAGATAAAACAATTTACTAATTAAAGTAAAATAATATTGACAATAACAGTGACAACAATATACAACTGAGTGATGCCCAGTGCAGTTGCTCACCCCCTGCCGACCGATTCCCAGCCAGTGATCCCAGAGCAGAGACAGTCCCCAAACCGTAAAAGAGCAAGAGCCCGAGTGATCCCCAAGAGAATCCCTTCGATTTCTGGTCAGACCTGGTTAATATACTGACCATGACATGATATGAGATGGAATATCTCATTGGCACATCCAAATGCCAATTTGGGTTTTGTTAATTACTGCGCTTCTCCCTCCCAGCCCTAATGCAGCTGTGAACCAGCCAAACACGGTGGCCTTGGGCTCCAGCAGCAACTAATAACATCAGTACCTGATCAACATTCTTCTCATAACAAATCCCATCCTGAACCTAAACCAGAGCTGTTCTGGCTACTAAGGAGAAAATTAACTCTATCCTAGTGAAACCAGGACAACAATGATCTGCTATTAATTAAAAGTGAGTCACTTGTTTTATTTGTAAGTTCACACTGGATCAGCATCCTGTTATGATGAATGGCAAAACTGCAGTAGGACTTCACGTGCCTCTTGCAAACCTGTACTAAAGCTCTCCACTTCCTCACTTCGTAACACAGACTCAATTTCACTGGGGAGTTTTCTCGGTACCATTGGTCCTTTTGCTCAGCCTGAGCAGGTAGGGGATCCAGAAAGCAAGGTTATTGGTGCTGAAGGCATCAACAGAACCTGTCTGACAGATCTGCTCAGAGCATAATAAATGTGTGTGTCTCTATGACTGGGGTTTTCACAAAGCAAAGTCACAGAAAGATTCTACTGCAGTCATCCATCTTTTACACAGTAAAAGACAAGTTCAGTGCTCTCCTCCTTCTCAAAGGATTTAGTATCCTTTTTTTGGCTTTCCAGGAGATGTCCCAAGCTCTAGGTCAAGGGCAGGACTTCACCTACTGTCCTAGGAGGGAGATTCAAAGAGGAAAGAGGGAGATCTGTGTTCTAGTTGTTTTGTTTGCAGCTGCCTTTTGCTTTAAACTCACTGGGTAAAGAAAAATAATACTGGGACCAGGACATGACTGCAACCTAACCACTATGTGTCAACCATGGAGATCTTTATTGCTCTTGTAAGGGTGCTATCGAAATTTTTCTACTGGGCTAACTGTCACTGAAATAGAAAGAGGTTTATTCCTTGTTTAAAGCTATCCTTTTCTCCTGTGAAACAGGCTCTGCAGCTCCAGGAGTGGTCATCAGTCACCAGGTCATTCAGTGCAGTGCTGCCTTGCCTCCTGCAGGAAGGAGATGCAACTTCCAGAGATCTGTCCCTGCCAAATGCCCAACCCCAATCAAGTCTTTGCATGAAAAGGGTAAGGTGTATCACAGAGCTTCCTTTTGAAATGGTATGTCTGGGTGGCAGTTATAAGTACGTGTATATGTTTCTGAATATATTTAGGTGTGTAAATATTAATGGCTATAACTATATAGGTATAAAAAAAGGATGTAAATGACTGCATAAACCATGCATAGCAGTGTCAGTAGGAACACCTTCACCTCCTTTGGCCAGCAGGTCGAGGGAGGTGATTCTCCCCCTCTACTCTGCTCTGGTGAGACCCCACCTGCAGTGCTGCATCCAGTTCTGGAGCCCCCCAAAAGACACAGGACATGGACCTACTGGAGCAAGTCCAGAGGAGGCCACCAGGATGATCTGAGGACATGTTCCTGTATGATCAAGGCCAGGTTGGATGAGGCTTTGAGCAACCTGGTCTAGTGGAAGGTGTCCCTGCTGATGGCAGGTGTGTTGGAACTGGACGAGCTTTAAGTTCCTTTCTAACCCAAACCATTCTATGATTCTATGATGACTTTGGGCATTCAACCAGGCTCTCCCCAGAGAAAGAGATTTTGAGATTCTCTGTTGGGTACAGAGAGTTCTGGGAATCAGATTGTCCTTGGATGGGAGGAGAGACAAAAACATTTCTAACAGTCTGCTCTTGTTTTTCTGTAGTCTGGTGGGGAGCCTTTTTGCTGTCTGGCCTAGCCATTTGAAACACCAAACCTTTGGATGGTATTTCTTTAACTTTGGCCTCATTTCCCTGGGCTGTCGCAGTGTGTTATCTATCAGAAATACTCTCAAACACAGGCATCCAGCAGAGGAATTTCTCCAAGAACAGAGCCAGTACATTTTTAATTACATGATACGAAAATCTATTGTATCTCATGTTCAATTTAGATACTTCTCCCCTGGCATCATAAATGTGTGTGACCTTTTATTATAAACAAGAGAAAGTATGTTTTAATCAGAAACAAGTATGTAGTAAGGGAGTGACTACTTTCAAATCTCTGTTACCTATATTAAAAAAAGTCTCAAATAGATGACTGCTAAATTTAGACTCTAGAGGAGATGAGGGTAGGGTTAGTCACAATAGTGCTTGGGATTTGGTCAAATATATTGCTGAATCCCATATCTTAGTTTGACTGTCATGGTCTTTTTCTTTTTGCCAAAGGATGCTAGAAACCATCACAAGAAGCCTGTAACCATGGGCTTTACTACAAAACTTTTGAGGTTCCTGACCACCTCTGTTGCAGTTGCCCATCAAGAAAACAAGACAAGTCAAATTAGAAGGTTGAATCCAAATAAAATTGGACTCCTTAAGCACTTCTTGTGTTATCTACCGTTGCTGGAATGTTAAATCTGCTTGAGAATATAATTTTACACTTTTTTAGATGCTTTTCAAAGAGTTTTGTGCCAAGTGAATAATGGAAACACATGATATTGTGTGTGTTCCCCAAAACATACAAAGTGATGATAACTCCAGTATGAAGCCCGTTATCAGCCCTAATCTTCAGGATAAAGCAGATTTGCTTGGGAAAATGGGATGACAAAAGAGAGCCAGTTGATGAGGAATTTTATCAGAAGTAATGAAGCAGTTCTGACAAGTCATTTTTTCTAGATTAAATTCTAGAAAGTAAAAAAAAGCCCCAAACCTTAAATAAGCAGGGCTAATTTAAGATTAGGATCTGTAGTATTATTCAAGATGGTCCTCCAGGAAGAAAAGTACTCGCAAAATAATATTTACTGCAGTATATTTCTGGCTACAGGGCTATTTTTACTTTTGTTGCTTTTTTGATCATGCAGTTGTAAGGATCAGGTCTGGGCTGTCACTGATCCTGGCTGACAATACAGTTCCACTTGTAATTTCCATGGCCATTTGCTGTGTGAAATCCCTGAATCAGTTCAAACTCCCACTGTTTCTTTTGGAGTTCATGACCAGTGACCAAAGTGGTGACTAGGCAGGTGTTTCAAAGTATTGTTTAATGGTGGGACCACAATACACTGACAAAAGGTTGTTTGCAATAACCAAAATATCTACACTCATGGTTACTTTCCTTGAGTGTGTCCCCACCCTGCCTTGGAATCTGGGAATTTGGGTTTCTTTAGAAAATTGTAGGAGTGGTCTTTATCCAAGTGCAATTTCTTAAGAGCATTTCCTTTTGTTCTCCAAAGGAAGAGCAACTTTTCAAACCAGTTTGAAATCCTTTGCCTTCTCCTTTTCTCTGTGCCTTTCCTCTTTGACAACCTGGTCGGGTGAGTTCAACGAGGGGTCAGCCCTTGTGTTGCCTCTCGAGTGTTGCTAGATGGGTAGTTATCTGAAGGTGTTGCATTCTTTTCTGCTCATGGGAACTAGCCCTTTGTTAAGTTAACGCTATATATTTGAACTAGTATTTTATATATCATAGAATCATAGAATGGTTT
>NW_010316036.1:0-878 GCF_000700745.2 Antrostomus carolinensis
TCAATACCTTCTCCATAGCTAGGAAGGTGGAATGGCTGCTTCTTTAGAAGATGAAACTATTATGATCCATTTCCAGCTGAATAAAGTAGCTGGTGATGATGTGTTTGGAGATGTCTGGCATGAGGAGAAGATCAGCTTTGCACAGCAACTCCATCCTTCAGTTTTGATTTCACACATGAGATGTTCCTATTCAAGCGTGTGAGAATCTATGAACATTGGCATGATGTTTAGGGGTGGGGTGGAAATAAGGACAGTAATTTTCTTTCCCTTCTCCTCCCCCAGAACATTTTCCAGCTCTATCACGTAATCAATTATTTTAGTAGCAGGAGAAGTCTATAATTTTCCAAACCCAGAAATCAAGAAGAAGGTTAAAAATGGATCTGTTACTTGAAGGTAACAGGCAAAATAAATTGGAGGCTGGATTCAGGGTGGGGGGGTGGTGTTAATAAATCCTTCTGATTTCACTGACGTGGGATGACCTGCTTCTCTGCATCTTGAAGGCTTCTGCAAGCCCTGAGGATATTTGTATGGATTTCCATCCCCCAGTTGCTGTACTATGGTGTTTCTCTTGAACATCATTCTGGGGCACCTTGAATCATCTCCTTTGGTGGCCCCCGTCTCCTTTGGTGGCCCCCGTCTCCTTTGGTGGCCCCCGTCTCCTTTGGTGGCCCCCGTCTCCTTTGGTGGCCCCCATCTCCTTTGGTGGCCTCCGTTTCCTTTGGTTGCCTCCGTTTCCTTTGGTTGCCCCTGTTTCCTTTGGTCACCATCATCTCTTTTGGTTGTCGTTGGACTAGATGACCTTGAAAAGTCCCTTCCAACTCAAACTATTCTATGATTTCTTTTGGTTTCCCAGAATCACAGAATGGTGGGGTTGGAAG
>NW_010316036.1:2127-3243 GCF_000700745.2 Antrostomus carolinensis
TTCCACCCTTGTTTTCTTTGGGGGCTTCCACCCTTGTTTTCTTTGGAGGTTTCCACCCTTGTTTTCTCTGGGGGCTTCCATCATCATTTCTTTAGGGGGGCTCCCATCATTTCTAGACATAATAAGGGTGGTGATGCTTGGCTGAAAGGAGAGCTGGAGAAACTACTCTTCCTCTGATGTTACTCTTAACCTTGAAAGATGATAATATCCAAGTTCACCATGTCTTCAGTTTATAAATCGATGTTCTTTGAAGCTTTGGAGAAGGAACTTGGCTACTCTATCTTATTGTTTCAAAGAAAGAAATGCTTCCAGTAGTTACAGTGCCAACCAGAAAGGGACACGTCTAACTAAGAAGATTTATTTGGAGGTCAACTCCTCTACAGTGATTTATTGTTGGGTTGTTTTTATACCCACCAAGTATTTTTATTTATGGTTTTTTTTTTTGAGACTTGGAGCTTCTGAAAAGGGCATTTTTTAGAGATTTAAATTAGGAAACCAAAAAAAAAAAAAAGTGACTTCGAAAAGAAAAGTCAGCAAAAGATTGAATTAACCTTTTTGCTGTAAATTTAATTCCATTGATTGTCTTCTCCTTCCTCCTCCCTTTCTTGTTCTCGTTGTGGTAGACCAATTTTGTTGCCTTCATTTAAATATTGCATGCATCAACTGTTTTTGGAAGCTTTAACTTGTCTCAGTCTCTAAAACAACCTTATTTTTATTAATTTCTGGGTTTCCCTTTGTGATTTTTTAACTGCTTTATTATTTCTTCTAGTCCTGATAAATTTTTAATTGAAAAAAAAAAAAAATCAATATCTAATATAGAGGCAGCAGAAAAGTTTTGTAACTTACCAAGGATAAAAGTTTAAACTATGAGTTTTTTATCTCCAAGCTTCATAATTTTCCTTGAAATAACATTATTTGTGGGAGTGAAGGAAGAGAGAGGGGTTTGTTCTAACAACTGGAGTCTTGTTTTTGAGGGATAATCAGAATTATTTATATAATAAATAATTATATAAGTCCCCTTGTAGGGACTTGCACAGAGCCACAAGGTCTCCCCTCAGCCTCCTTTTCTCCAGGCTCAACACCCCCAGTTCCCTCAGCCACAAGGGAACTCAGCAC
>NW_010316036.1:3384-4645 GCF_000700745.2 Antrostomus carolinensis
CAGAACTTCCCTGCTCCTACTGGCCACACTGGTGCTGATCCAGGCCACGATGCCCTTGGCCTTCTTGGCCACCTGGCCACTCTGCTGGCTCCTGTTCAGCTGCTGGTGCCCAACACCCCCAGGTCCCTCTCTGCCCAGCAGCTCTCCCCCCACTCCTCCCCAAGCCTGTGGCGCTGCCGGGGGTTGTTGTGACCCAAGGGCAGGACCCGGCACTTGGCCTTGTTGAACCTCAGACAGTTGGTCCTGGCCCATGGATCCAGCCTGGCCAGATCCCTCTGCAGAGCCTCCAGCAGATCCACACTCCCTTGGTCTATATTTCCATGAACTGTTGCATGGGGGGGGGGAAGAAGCTCTTGGCTTCTTCATGAAACCCATAAAAATGCGATGAAGTTAAGGAATCTATAGTCCTGGAGTTTCCTACCTGTGCTTTCAACTAGTTTTTCTTTGAGGGCTTTGAAAGTTGTAAGTGGTTTTCAGACGGGTTCATTCAGCTTGAGAAATATATAAGAAGTAGAACTGTTTGTGTTTCATCCAGGGTTTCTGAATTGACGTGGGGTTTTTTTTGAGTTGATCGTTAAGAAATAACACAAGATGAATTGAGTTGAAATAAAATTGCTGTGACTTGTTCAAAAGTATTTCAAAAAAAACCCAACCAACCCATAAATAAGTCACATCATTCCCGTGAAGATGCTTGAGACTTATTTTGATGTCAAGTTGTAAATTGTAAATCTTATTTTTTCATTTTTTTTTTTTTAATGATAAATCAGTTTTCTTTTAAAAAAAACATTGCAAACAACTTGTGGACCAATTACTGGATGGCTTTGATCTTTGAAGCCATGCAGTTGTCTACTCGGTGATGCAATTCCCTTTGCTCTTTGAAGCTTGACAAGCATTTAAATAGAATTTCTTGTGTAAAAGATCCTTTAAATGGTACCTTTTCTTCAGGATCTCACAATAGTTTGGTTTTTTCACCTGCAAATTCATTTGTATGTGGCTGGATGTTTGAGAAACAGGGTAAAGATGGTTATTGAGACTTGACTTTTGTTGAAGAACACTGTGGTTTGGAGGAAGAAAAAAAAATCTGTGTGTGTCTAAGTGACAAACAGGGTTTGGATGGTGGGTGATGATGGCACTGGAAGCAGTGGTTTCAAAAACGGGACTGGTTTCTTCTTTAACTTAAAACATAGAATCGTAGTGGTTGGAAATCCTAGTGGTTGTTCCTGCACATTCTTCTGGGCAGGAACAACCCCAGGTTCCAGTA
>NW_010316037.1:0-32024 GCF_000700745.2 Antrostomus carolinensis
AGGGGGAGAGGCCGAGGTCTGGGCCCGCTGCCCTCACGCCTGCGGGTTCGCCTCAGGCTTACAGGAGGGCTTTTAAAAAAATCTGACGGTTTCTCCTTGTCCCCGTAAATGCGTTATTGCTCTAAAAAATAGGCGGAGTTGTTCTGCCGTGTGCTGAGGGAAATCTGACTGGTGCTGCTGGCAGGGATGAAGATAGCGCCTCAAAGACAGGCTCCTAGCAGCTGTGGTACCTTTCTGAGAATGCCTCCAGTGAATACTCCCTATCTGCTGCTTTAAGCATCCCGGGGTTTTTTGCTCAGCAGCAGTCTGCAAGTTTTCTGTTTGGTTTTATATTATTTATATTAGGACTTGGACTTTCCTGTCATCTTCTGTACTACTTAGTATTAGTTTTCCTAAAATTCTTAATCATATGTTTTTTTCCTTCTTTCTTTCTCTGACTTAAAATTGAGAAGATAGCATCTTTGTAAAGATAAGGCTTCCTTTTCCTGGTTTTTTTGGTTTTGTTTGGCTGTAGGCAGAGGGCATTTCTTTGATCTGCTGAAAGATTAAATCAGGCTTGTAAACCGATTAGGATAGCCTCAACAGTCAATATTATTTCTGCTATTCATTAAAATATGAACAGTAATACCTGATGTTAGGTAGTTCCTTGATTCCTGGTTCCCTGATGTTTTTGGTTTGGTTTGGTTGGTCGAGGTGGGTTTTTTTGGTTGGATTTGTTTGGGGTTTTTTTGTATTAGTAGCTCAGTAACTGGACAGCATCAGCATGTTAGTTATTCATACCATCTCGTGTCCTTTTTGGTGTCCTGGAGCGTGATCTCAATGAGTTATGGTACACTGGCTTTCAGGAAGGATTGTTACTCCCTGATGATTTTTGAAAGCAGTTTAGTCTTTAGCTTTTGCCAAGATCAGTGAGGTTTACCTTAAATGAATTTAGTTGTGACTGGTTTGTTCCCACTGCCACCGATGGTCACACTCCCAGGGGCAAGAGATCCTGAAATGCTGTGCAATTAGCGCTGTCAACCCTGTTACTTAAACCCCCTAGACAGTGGAAGTTGTCCTCTTACATAGCTTGTTGATACTCCTGTGAAGAACTCACCTGTGAAGCAGGACAGCTTTATATTACTGTGATCCATCAGAAGAGCACTGGTCAGACTAGTTCTCAAAATAGTACTTAATCACAGAATGTCAGATAGGACCTCCTTGAGATCTCTAGGAAATAATAAAGAAGCCTTAGTGTCTTGAAACGTGTATGAACATTGGCATGGGAGCTGGGAGAGAGCTGTTTAATGGGTGATATATGTCTGCATTTCTAACTCTTCCCTGCAGAAACAGAACAGCACAACAGCTCCTTCCCCAGTTGTCCTGTGCCCTTTCTAGCTCCTCCAGCAAGGATTTCTTTCAGCAGTCCACAGTTCCTCCAAAGTGGAGCCTGGTAGAAGTAAGGTTCAGAGTGCAGTGGTGATGGGAGCTGATTCTGAGAGAGAAGCTATTGAATATTTTGGTGAGGAGGCAGATGTGGGTAGATTGTGTTATGCTTCAGCTCGTGCTTAGCAATATTCTGCAATTTCCAGTCAGAGAAGCACACTGTAGTGTAATTAGCTTTGGGATAGCGTTAGCTTAGGATCCTCGACTGGTCCAGTGTGCCCCGAGGTTTGGGCTGCTGTGGATTTTGTATCTTATGAAAAGGGAGACTTTTAGGCCCACAGTTCCAACACTTGAGGTCAATGAATCTTCTACTTACCCTCAAATCACCTTACAGTCTATAGTGTACCTAGACTGGACTTGTAATTGAATATTGTGTTTAATGTGATTTCATGGACAAGCTGCAAAGAGCTTCTGATAGCCTTGCAGGCTGCTGTTTGGAAAGCTGTGTTAAGACAGCCACCAGTACTCAAGGTCACTCATGTAAATTTTGCTTGGTTCTCTTTTCTCCTTTGTTTGTCACTTTTGTGTTTATATTTTCTGGGTCAAGTTTCTGTTAGTGCATATTAGTACCATTTTTTAGTAGAGTTAAATTGATTAACTTTTTTTTTTTTAATGGTTTGCCACGTTTCCAGAGGTGAATAATAAATCCATTTTTGTTCCAAACACTTACTATATTGACATCTAGAAGACTAGGGTAGAAAGGATATATTCTGCTGCTTATGATTTGGGAAATAGCATAAATATATATATAGATGGTTTCCCTAATTTTTCTTTCTCCTGATTTTGTTTGTTTCCTTCTTTTCTCAGTGCTACAATCTTGTTGACCCCCAATTCAGACTAGCTTCTTTCCCATTGCTCTGTCTTACTTAATAGCTTAAGAGAGCGGTGCAAAGAGCTTTCTTCCCTCATAGTCTGAATTTTGTGTGCGTGGTGGGTCCTGTTCTCCACTTGATATAATGAGGGACTGGTGCTAGCTCCAGTTTTTCTTAGACTGATAGTATGATCACTTTCCTGTCCATTCCCCAATGCATGTTTGTTTGTTTTATTTTTCCTTCTGCTACTGCAGCAGCTTACTTATTGCAGCAGCAGAGAAATGTATTTTTGCTGAAGCATTTACTATGGTTTTCCAAGGACACCTTTGTCTCCTGGTATAGCTGAAGAAGCTGAGTGTATAGGAATGAAAATGTGATTTCAGTGTTTTTTCTCTGTGGATGATTGTTCAGCTGCTGTGTATTCCATGGCTTTATACAAGACCAGAAAAGATGGAAAATATATAGATATAGATATATAGATAGATAGATATGTGTGTATATATATATATATATATACACACATATATATATGTTTTTCTAGTGCTGATTCCTTCCTCAAGCAGAGCTTGGCAGATTTATTACAGATGAGATGTAGACAAGCAGTGACTTGAAACATGATTGAGACAGCTGGCCTCACTGTAGTCACTTCCATGATTTTAGGGTTGTGCCAGACAAGCCTAGAGACTGGCATGGATGTTGTGTAGAAGTTTAGTATGATTAATTTTAACTTAGATTATTTACTCTAGATTTGGAGTTGGAATTCCAATTATGAAAGCTTATCTATGGCAACTTAAAACCCTAAAATGATTTAGTCATCTACATTTAATTTACTACATGAACTTTGACTTCCATACTAAATAAAGAGATGGTGCTTTGAGATTGTTTTCCTGGCTCATACACAAGAAGTTCTTTATAAGTAGTGGAGTGTTTGCAGTTTCTTCTCCTCTTTGTGTTTTGCTGTCCACTAAATGTACATTGGTGGAAACTGCTGTCACTAAAAACACCTTACCCGTTGCACCCAAAGTATAATGCTTTTTGAGGTTGCTGCTCCCATCAATCTGCTCAGTAAAAATAGCTCATCTTGGTAAGTTGTTTCGACTTCACCAGGACCTGAAGAAGAGGCAGAAAAACCTGTGAAAACTAAGACTGTTTCTTCCAGTAATGGAGGAGAAAGTTCGAGTCGCAGCGCAGAGAAACGGGCAGCTAATGAACAAGCTGAAGACTTCACCACAAAGCCTGCTCCTGCCAAAATGTCCAAGTTTGGATTTTCCATAGGCAGTCAGACAGCGAAGAAGGCATCTGCCATATCCATCAAACTAGGAGCGAATGTAAGTTGTCTGAGGGCTTTTAATTTTAAGGGAAGTGAGGCAAAGGGGGAAGTACTTTGGGGAGACTTCCTTGCAGAAGGAAAGGCCTGAATTACATGTGGGTAACTTGGATAAAGTTTAAGAAAGTGTTGCAGGGCCATGCATGTGTAAGTACTTCAAGGTGATTAACACTAGGTCACTTGTCTCAGGAAGCGTAAGACTTGATGGATATGAACTCTAGCTCTTTAAATGTACAGAATAATTTTATAATGAGATTTGATAAGTCTGGAATAATTTCCTGAGGGAGATAAGCAGACTTGTTAAACTCTTCAGGCTACTTTGAAATGAGTGCTGGGAGCTTCATTGCATAGGATGCTTAAAGCTACAAGAAAGCAAGTACTCTCCTAGATGGCTTAAGAGGTGGTCTTCCACTCCAAACATCTTATTGTAGCATGAGGAACTTCAGTTGATTTTTCAGTGACTTTGCCAGTTCTTTGCAAGGTCAGTATGGTTCATTTATACTATATGCAAGAGATGAGGCTTTGTTTCATGGGTTCCTAAGAATCCTGATCCCTTTTGTTGTCCAGTGCAAGGTATCCTTGTGCTTGTGAATCTCTTTACTACCCAAGTAGTCCTCTGCTAGCCTGGGCAAGAAGGACAAGCCTCTCTATTTAATGTAGTCCATTTACACTTCCCACATAGCACTGTGATGGAGACATTATAAACCCTGGTCTGGATTAAATTCAAAAGGTAATCATGAAAGGCTTGCACCTGCAGTGCCAGCGTTTTACAGACCTGCAAACGGTGAAGAGTGTGTTCTGTTATTTTGAGATGGGAGGAAGATGGCGGCTGGCAGCGTCCTAGGGTATAAATGCAATCAGGTCAGCTCAGAGTTTGGAAAAACTGACAGAGCTGCCTTCTCTGAGCCACCAGCAAGCTTCTCATATAGAAATATACTTCCAGTGGCAATACATTTGTCTCAGGATTTCTGGCTCACTGAATTTACTGGGTGACTGACAGTGCTGAAACTTACCCTGTTTCTTTTTAGTCATTTTTACTCCCTTAGTATGTCACCCATTCCTGTGGAGCTGATGCTTTAAAAGACGTCACAGTATTTATATGTTACATGCTATTGGTGAGAAATAGCTGTAGACAGTCACATAAGGACTCTGCTGCAGTATCAGCTTCAAAACTATGAGTGTATATGAAATAATCACCAATAAAGTCCTAATGGAGGAAGCACTGTATATGATTGATGTGGATATTTGGTAGTACTGCAGAAGCAAACTGTTACTGATGACTTAACGCTTTTTCAGTGGTCTCAAAGTTACTTTTGATGCCTCTGCTGTATTAAATGTAAAAATCTTGAGTTTGATAGCTTCTTGCACTTTAAATAGAGGAAGGTATTTATTGGAAATCAAAATAATACTTTTTAAAGGAGCTTTCTATTAATTGGACTGTATGATGCACACTGATGCTAGTTAAAAAACATTGGATTCTTTTGAGCCAGAAAGCTGTTACATTGTTAAAGGACAAGAAAATAAACATATTCATCTTCCTGGCAGTGATGGATAAGAATGCTCCAAAAGAATAATGGAAACAGTGACATAGTAAAATTTTGAATAGCACAATTTATTCAGGTTCTGATTTAATTGTTCATGTCACGCACCAGTGGCTGCATGCCCCTGCAGTGTGCTAGAAAGTGAAGGAAGGCTTGCTTGTGGGGAGTTGCAGTGTGAGAGAGCCCAGCTTGCTTTCCAGAGTGTATCTCGTGCAAATGAGCAGCTCTTTTCCTTTTTCATTGGAGAGAAACCTTTATCTGCTCAATTCAAACAAAACCGCTTTTACTCCTCATTGCTCATTCCGGTGAAGATGTTTGACTTCATTTTAACAAAACATTTGAAACACCAATGGTGGCTTTTTGAGTTTACTTACTTTACTTGTGCATTTGGTCTTTTTCAGAAGCCTAAAGAGCCTGTTCCAACCCTTGCTCCAAAAACTCTTTCTGTAGCAGCAGCTTTCAATGAAGATGAAGATGTGAGTAATAAGCTGGTGATCAACACAGCTGTGGGTTAGAGCTAGGCAGAGAGAGTGGGTCATTTCAGGTTCTTTACATAAATGTCAGGGATTTTCTACCTCGAAACATCTGTTATGTTTCTGTTTAAGACTGTACACCTTTGTAGTTTGTGTTGGTTCAAGAAATCACTGAAGTGCTGATAACTTTTCCCTGACAATGAGATGCACAACATAATTTGAATTAATGGTTACTTTCTCGGGGCTTGATTAAGGGGAGGCGAAGAAAAGTTGTGCTGCTTCTGGTTTGCTAAATATTTTGTTGCTGTGTTACCGCTCCATCTCACACAGAGGTGAACAAAGGAATTTGTATTTCTTTCTGTGACCTTGTAGAACCTCTGTTTTCTCCTAAGTGACTTTGCTTTCCTGTGGGGCTGTAGTCCATGCTATATCTTGTCAGGCATGGGAAATGTTCAAAAGATATCAGCCAGCCACACTCTAACCTACTTTCTCTCTGTAGAGTGAACCAGAAGAAATGCCTCCAGAAGCCAAGATGCGCATGAAGAACATTGGAAGGTAGGGCAGCTTTTAACTGTGCTTTGGAGAAGGGTGAGTGTGTGAGAACACCTTCTTCAGCACAAGTCAGACCTTGCAGATGGTTTAAAAATATAGGAAGACAGAATAGCTTCAATAAGAGTTGTTTTTTTTTTTTTCCAGAAACGAGAAAATTCTAACACAGATATTTTCTAATGTTTCAGCTGTATGTTAAAAGTAATACATTTACATTTGCACTTTGAATCTTATTTGATGCCTTCTTTCTGGGGAAGAAATTGATTCTATATTAAATAGAAGTTAGCTTTCTTCTTGGGAAGGTAATAGATGGGAGTTCCTGCTTGCTGCTAAACTCTGTATCTTTCCAGTTCTCCATTTTATAAATGGCCCTGAGGTAGGGTAGTCCACTTAAATATTTTAACTCCTGTGCAAGAGGAAGGTGAGAATCATCTCTTTCAGAGAGACAAGCAATAGCTTTTTTTACTTTTAAAACAAATAAATGTAATTCTTCTGCTTGCCACAAATTTTACTATTGAGCCAATCCTAAAATAAGTAGGGACATTTTCAGAGGAGGCTTCACTTAAGTTAGGGATGAATTTTGAGCAAATATATTTTAAAGATGCTTATCATGGTAGACTGCTTTTAAGGTCGGTCTCCTGGAGGCTTGCTACTGTTCAGTGCAGTTTTTTCTCCAGTAGCAAATTTGGATCCTCAAGTTTGTGGCACTTGCAACAAATTCTTCACAGCTGGCAGCAGTTACTGCCACTCCCACCTCCTCAGCTGCCCCATCTTATCACTCTTGTCTTGATGTGCTACAGAGAGATCAGTTCTGTGGCCAACTCAGAGTTGCCAATAGTGAGAACTCCTGATGTAATGGAAAGAAATAAATGCCTTTTAGTTTCTGGTGGCAGATTGGACTTGAAATTGATGTTTTCAGTGTCATGTTGCACAAACTACTACAGTTGAACTGACTTTCTCAACTGATCTTGTTTTACTTTTCACAGGGATACACCAACCTCAGCAGGACCAAATTCCTTCAATAAAGGAAAGCATGGTTTTTCTGACAACCAGAAGCTATGGGAACGAAATATAAAATCTCATCTTGGAAATGTCCATGACCAAGAAAATAACTAAATGATGTGGATTGAGAGTTGGGTGTTTGGGGGGAGGGTGTAATGTTAAAGGAACAGTTTCCTTTTTTAAGAATGGTATAAAACTATCTTTGGAGCCACTTTTTTAACATTTTGAGTGGTACACTAATAACTGAGTTTGAAATTAGAAGTAATTTATGTTTTGTATACAGATTTCAAGGCATTTGCTAATTTTGTAGTTCCATGTGATTAGTTTCAAAAGGTTACAGATAATAAAGAAATTGGAGTGGTACCTTTTTAAGATTTTTTTTATTTTATTTTATTTTTTTTGGTCAGTGATTAATTAAGGTGGATGAAAAAGGTTACTGTCTCTTTAATCAGGTTAACGTTGAATGCTCTGGCATTCTCACTTCTGGCTCCCTCTTCGTAACAGGAGAAACAGTTGACTCCTAGGAATACTGCTAAAGAACGTGAGCATTGTCTTGTTCTAGAAGTGTTACTGGACTCTTAATTTGAATATAAACTTATGCAGGAAATAAGAAGAACCTGGATTTATTTTTTTCTCCCTGCAGTCACATTTTGTTAAGTCTCTGCAAACTAGAAATTATGTTTCTCTGAGTGGCTCTGGTAACTTAGCTCTAATTTTGTTTAAAACTTCATGTAGGATGTGTAACCTTCTGTGGCCTGTTTCATCCTAAGGAAACGGGCCTTGTCTGTATATTAGATACAGTCTGTAAAGAATATTCACTACAGAGGTAAATCAGTATTTTCAGTGTGCTCCTCTTAAATCATTAGCCTTGAGTAGTGCTTGTTAGCGTTTTCTTGTGGTACACAAAAGCCACCACCAAAAAGACAAGCTAATGTACATGAAGCTTCACATTTGGTTGAAATATTTTTCTTTACTATGCCTAGAAGGAATAAAAGCCACACCAAAAACTGGTAACTCACTGCTTAAGTATGAAAAATCTAAGATGCACTTTTCCTCTCTTGCCATTTAAAACAAAATGCCTTGATGCCTGTGACCTCAACGGACACTATCAGGTTAAAGAAGAATCCTGTGTTTGCATTCCTAATGCTTCTAGCAGATGTCAACTTCAGAAATCAAACTCAACCTTTTCCTGCCTGTCTGCCTCTTGCAGTAGTTTTCAACAATGACATTTGTTTGGTCAGTTCAGTTTCAAAGCTTTCATGCTGCAGAACAGTGCAGTAGGATGTCAGACCTGGTAAGGACTGTCTGCATTTCAGTTTCATTCAGATTACATGTTTTTAAAACATTTTACTAGCAGAACTAGTTAAACAAAAAGTTATCAACAGCAACATCCCACCCTCTCCCCCAGCTAAACACAAAGTTATTTTTAAATCCAGATACCTGATAGTGTTGACCACTAAAATAATTTCAGCCTGGAACTTGTTGTAGAATTCAACATGCTAATTTCTTTCATCCTGCCTCTAAAACTTTTCTTCATGCTAAAGTTGAACCTGCGAGTGCAGAAAGGAAGGTGCATCTTGTATTTTTTTTTTTTAATTATTATTATTTTAGGAAAGCTCTGACCACTTAGACTTTTGAGTTTGTAAGTTCTAAAAAATATTTTTTTGTATTTTTGTATTGTATGTGTAATCTTTTTTTCTTTGAAGTCTGATGCAGTTGAATACCTGTAACTATTTTCTTTAAAAGCTTTGTTATAAACGTAACATAAAACCGTATACATTATTTTTTTTTCCATAGCAGAAATCTTTGGTTTATTTAAAACAAAACACTTTCAAAACTGACTTTCAGGACTTAAACTGATTTGGGCATTACTGGAACTAGGCAAGGCAAAACAAAGCATTTACTTCTCACTTATTTTCCTCACATGTGGTTATGTTTATCAAAATAAATCCCATTAAGATGGTAGTAATTCACAGTGAATAACTATTTTTATCTTGCTCTTTAATAGTTATTTGATACTGTCTCAGTCACCTGTAGTAGGAAAAAGCAAAAGGGAGCTTTGAGTAAGAATAAGAGGATGAATTTGAAACATAATCTTTTTTAGTTAACCTGCCACCAACCATGTTTTCCACATCTTTGGCTGAAGTAGACATTCACGTAAACAGAATTTCCTGGTACTTCACAATCCGTTAGGAAATTGCGAGACAGAACAGCAGACGCGCTAGGAAATACCTTCCATGCAGGTGAGAGAGCAAAAGTTGCATTTCTCTTACTCCCATGATCAATAAATGTAATCCTAGACCTTGTGAGAAACTGCAGCAGCTTCTAGATCTTCACTGAAGATGAGCAGAGATCCTGCCTTGATGTCCAAGTTCTGTTCCTTCTCAGTGCTTCACAGGAGAAGGTCAGACAGGGTGGCCTAAATCCACTGAGGACTGAGCGCTTAACAAGCCTGATCTTGTAGCTACAGGGGTGTCTGCTGGCGTTTGATGTCTGACAGCTACAGGGAAGAGCTGATCTGAAAGTATCCTCAAGGCAAGTGTTAGCTGGAGCTTCACTTGAAGTTCCAGGCTTTCCTTATGATAGTCATGGTCTTTGTATGAAGGCAGTCTTGGGCGTGCGTGTGTTATTCTTTTGTTCTTTTCCTAAGAGCACTAAATTGCCTGATTTAACTCTCCCTAAGTGCTTCCAGGAGATATGCTGAGACCTTTAGCTGCTTAGTAGAGCAAAGTGTATTTACGTGTCAGGGGTTTAAATGTCTATCCGTGTAACTTGTGCAGTTTTATCTCAGAAGGCTTATTCTTGCTTAGCAGTAAAGCTTTACTTGGCAGCTTGTAAAACATTCAAGATATTAGGTGAAGATACAGGTAGTTATCCAGTAACCTTCTCTGTGCCACCCTGCAGCCCGGCTGCTTTTGAGTCTGCTGGTTTGTGAAGGGTTCCAGTCTCATCTAATGCTAACTATATTAAAGTAATTTTTTAAAAAAACCCTAAAATGGTGCAGTCAGCTACTGGTAGAAGCGGTTCAAGCATTGCTGGCGTAGCCCCTTTCACACCCAACTTCAATCCTCTGAAAGCATCGGAAGGTGCGCTGTCCACATTCTCAGAATCTGTACTTTATCAGCAAAAAGAAGTGCCCAACAGCTATTTGAATTTCATGGGCTTACTCCAGTGTCATAGATGATGGTGCTACAGGATTCAGCCAACTTGGACAAAACCAGCTGTCATGTCCTAACGTGACCACAGCTGCGTTCAGACCTGATGCACTTGCTCTCTGTGTCTGCCAGATTTGTAGAGGACCTCTTTGTCAGAACCCGTGTGCCTGTGCCCAGTTCTGTCTGTTGGGGTGGCTTTACCAAAGCTTTCATTGTGAGAGGACCTGGAGGAAAAGTCAGCTTTTGAGAAAATGGTGGCTTCTGCTTCCTGAAGAGGCAAACTGAGGTTTGAAACTATTTGCAATCATGGGTGTAACTAGATCTCTTTTCCAGGCTTCTGCTAAGATAAGATAAATCTGGAGAAGCAACAGAATTTCCAGAAAGCTTTTTATCTGTGTAGTTAGTAGCCTTAAAAGGTGTTCTGCAAAAAGAGATTGTGTTTCTTTTAGTTCATTATAAAATTATAAATTGAGGAATGCTGAGTAGTTCTGCCCTTAAGCTGCAGAAGGGAAGGTAACATTCTAAAGTCACCATAATTTGTCTAGTTCCTCTGTTAAGAGACACTGGAACACCATAAAAATTGGACAACTAACAATTAGCTTTTTACTTTATCCTATTAACTTCTGGTTTTATTCATGAAGGGATCTCCTACTGTTCTCTAGTTTTGATATATTGGCATCTTAAAAACCCTACGGTGCTTACTGTGTTAAATCATGTGACACCATTGCCTCGGGGTAGATGTGTAGTTATCCATAGAATTAAAAGCATGAAACCTGAACTGTTACACTTGACCTCTGTATACAGCGTGTTAAATTTCTGTTTATGAAATCCCATTTAAAAATCTGGAGTGGTGGGAGCCCAAGGGAGATTTAGGTCCCAAAGCAAGCCTGTAAACTACAGTGCACACTTCCTGTCCTATAGATACGTATATACACCTGCTGCCCTGGAGAGTAGGTAAGAGTGGCCGTGACTGTCACAGGTAGCTGTTAGAGTTACATATTCTTTGATTCTCACTTTGATTTTTAAGAGGGAGATCTTAAAAACTTTTGCTAATCTTGTGATTTAGTTCTTAAATTTGGTTCTTGGGATTGGCTTTGTTGTTCTGTAGCAAGAGCTCCACTGAAACTTGACATCATCAGCCTCTGTTTATGTTTTCCTTGCAGTACAAGCATATTAATTTAAGGTAATGCAAGTCTTAATAAAAATGTAATTATCTCTCCTTTTCTCCCCCAGCTTTCCGTAATTTGTAAACATGGTCGTTGCATATGAGGCTTTGGCTGATGCTTAGTAGCTTGTTAGAAAATCATCGTTCTGCCTTTCCTTTTGTGAAAGAAGTACAGTAGTTGGAGCCTTCCATGTTCATATGCACACCAGCCTCCGCTATAGAGAACAGCAGGCACCAAACACAGCAGGGTGCTGTAAAGAGTAAGTGTGAAACTAGCAAGTGTCTTAGGCTGTGCTTTATTTTTGTTTCTCAGATGCCTGTTTAACACTGTCCTGTTCACATGTAAAATTTAAGGCTGCGACAACAGCTTGGGTCACTAAACGCACTGAGTAAGTTAATACTGATGTTGCCGCCTGTAAGGCAGGGCACGTTACCTAAGACAAGAAATAACTGCCCTCAGGACAGAACTTTTCATAACTTACTTACTGAGAAGTCTTCAAAGTCACACTATTCACACCTATTCCCCAACAGCCCTGTGCCTGACAGTGGCAACAGAGCGAGGTGGGGCCTCTCACCTTCCCTGGCTGGAACGCTCCTGCCTGAGAACACCTCTCCAGAGGTGGTAGGTTTCCCACCGATTTGTCAGCAGTAGCTGACATATGTTATCATATTAAATGTATACATCATTCCAATGCTTTAGAAATTCATGGCTCATCCTTTAAGAGCCAGGAATGATACGGTTCTAGATCCCGTGGAAACAAAGGGGGGGTGGAAAAATCATCCATGCATCACTTTTTGCTCTTTTTCAGCTGTAGTTGTGCATCCCTGTGGAATAGCACTTGTTCAGTGGTCAGCCTCATTACGCCTTCAGCACACAGTCTGAAACCCTTAATTTTATATATATATAAATATATATATATATAAAACCCACTTAGCTGGGTTACCTGTATGTGCTCGCTGAAGAGTTACTATGCTATAAAGCTCCTCGCATTTTCCATTGCTGCCCCACTGACCTTGCCTTAAAGTTGCTCTAATGGTAAAGGACAGGCCACTGTTTCCAGCCCAGGAGGCAGCTGTACAGCTCATCCTTCAGCCAGGGGAGTGACACTGGAGGCCAACTTCCAAGCCACACCACCTTCTCAAATATTCATCCCAGAGCAGAGGCTGAGACAGCAGTGCTGTGCAATGCTTGCTGCCTGTTTCTGTCCGATACTGCCACCCAAAGTCCAGAGAAACCACCCCAGAAACAAACACTGCTGGGTTTATGCCTCATCCACCACGAGGTCCTGCAGCCAAAGTGACTTCAGTACAAATACGCAGTGTGCTTTGTTAACGCTGTGCTCTTGTCTAGCCACGTTCTGACACAATTGAGGAGGGCAGTGGGTTTCCTCTCCTACAAGTTAAATTTTTGAGCCTTAAGCAAAAATTGAAAAAATAGGTGTTATTAGAACTATTGAGACATCTATCTACATATGGAAGGTTAAATACTGAAGAGGAATAAATAGTTCTGCAACACTTATTTCCCCCCCCCCCAAAGAAAAGTTACTTGAAAGGGTAATTCATGGCAAAGCTCAGTTTATTTAGTGACAGAAATAACCGTAACTTTATACATCTAACACTAAATAAAAACAGCAGAATGTACAGATCAAATTCATTATGTACAGGAATTCACTAGGAATACTTTATAAATGGACACTTCTCATTACCTTTATTTAAAAAAAAACCCTCAAATTAAATAATATCAACTGCATATTTGCAGTCTGACTTCAAACAGATTGCAGAAGGGACTGAACATCTTAAGAGCTGAAATCTAAAGAAAAAACATAAGGCAACTTCACACCTATGGGAACAGCAAAGTGAAGCGTGACACTCCCGACTTACCTCACACCCTTCTGAAAGGTAAGGCACAGTACGCTAGGAACGGGGTGCCCCAACGTTCAGCTTTGATGTTCCCGGCCAAGTCTTGTTTTTAGAAAACAACATTTTGTGATTTATTTTTTATTATTACTTTTTTTTTTGTTTTTAAATGGCAAGCTATCAAGTCAGTTAAAGCATTTTTACAGTGGGTAACAAGGCTCTGAAAGTCAGATTCACTTCTGTCTCTTCCATAGGGTTGGGCAAATAAATAAATAAATGCACCAAAGATTAAACTGAGGTGCTGGTAATATTCTTTTTGTAAGGTAACACACTAAATATACAAATAATGTTCTAGCATTATTTACAGCCATTTTCCTTGGACATTTCCTCACTTTAGTAACACATAATTATTTGTAAGATACAAACATTGAAGTAAATTTTAAAGTTTTCCTAGTGCTCTTTTAAATCTTTTTCCATCATAATGGCAGTATTTTAATTCTGAGCAGGATGGCTATCTCCAGATTCTTGACCATACAAAAATTCCAAGAGTTACAGCTAGCAGTATTATTTTTTTTTTTCCCAAAGTATTCATTTTAGTTTTACTCCATGTGGTAATTAGAAAAGAATACAATTCTAAAGGGCTGCAGGATGCATAAATAACTACATTACTTCTCTGCAGGAAGACCCTGACCTTTGAAATAGTCATCTACAGATTAATTCGGATCCAAGACAGGAACTCAAACTACATATTGCTTAAAAAATTTTTTAAAAAACTGCTTAACTACATGCTTGCAAAGTATAAAAAGAACAGTCCATTCTGTAGCTTAGTAGACAGATCCTCAAATCCTTAAATAAGATGAAAGGCAGAAATAGTAATTCAGATGAGGTGGTTAATTTGTCACAGATGTTACTTAAGTGAGTTTTGCTCAGTGATCTGTTTCACAGGTAGCACGGAGCTGTATGTCTGTACCTTTATTTACAAAGTTTACCCCGTGATATTCCAGGCTTCTGGCTCCTCGGATATCTTGCTGCTGACAAAAGCTGGGAAACATGTGACAATCCTATAGACTGAGAACAATGTAAAGAATACAGTTCTGATTGTTCATGCGCATCTTGGTAGGCACATTTCTTGCCTACAAAAAACAAACAACAGTGAAGAACCCACACCTCGTGCAGAGGAAGGTGAGCACTGTTCATGGTATTAAATCAGAGACATTTAAACTTGGGCCAAGCATGGCTGTGATTGATGCTTACTCACAGGAACACCTAGGAAGAATTTTTCCACCTGTGTGGTGTAACACCAGGCAATTAGCTCACCCTTGGAGTATTTTCTTACAGCAGTGGCATTAAGGTCTTCTGGCGACTCTGGTAATTTTAAGACAAATTTAATTTTTACCCCATACTAGGATTTTCATAGTTCTCTATCCTGATATCGCTACGTGTCCCATTTGGGAATTACCAGGGCTCCTCCTTTCAACACAAGATCAGATGGTGACTAGCTGCAATTCTCCAGTATATTTATATTCCCAAAGAAGTGTGCCATTACACCTGTTTCATTTGAGAGTTTCTACATCAAATGCACTGCAAAATTAGAAGCATCCATCATTAGGTTGCCTGCTTGGGATCCATACAACAGCGCAGGCGACAGCTTCCTTTATGCAACCAAACATCAATATATGAAACATGGTCGTGCTCAGAGGCTGAAGTGTCAGCTCCCTGCTTACAAATAAAAAGCAGTTTAATTCTCTAAGCAGTCTCCCTGCAGTGGGCTGTCCTCTGGTCAATTTAAATTCACAATCCATCTTGGAGAACCACTTCCCCAGACTTCAGTGGAGCCCACCCATCATTTTACAGCCTTCTGCTGAAAAAAAAAAAACCCACTGACCAGGAATTTAAATAAATTCCTCAAAACTGGGATTCACTAACTGCCAACGGTGCAGCTACCCAAAGGAAAAAGCCTCGTGTTTTCTGTATGTCACACTGAAGCACACGCTGCACAAAGCATTCTACCATCCCCTTGACTGGGGGAGGAAACAGAAAGAATCCAATCCAGGTAATTTGCTCAAAAACTTAATGAAATGCACATTAAAACAAAGTAAAAAAAGAAAAAGCTACTGATAGCTGTGCACTTCTAGTTTTTAGTGCAGCCTCTTTGTATTTGTATTTTCCATTTTTAAAAGTTACAGCATGATACCTACTCCATGACACAGAAAACATTATTCTGTGCTTTTCTTTTTTTTTTTTTTCTTAATTTTTTTTTAATAGTTATGGCCAGTGCAGAAATCTTTTGCCTTCAAAGCCTTGGCCCACACTGAAGCATCTTAACTTTTTTCCCCAGAACGCATGGTGCAGTATTTTGTCACCAAGACAGTCAGTACTGGGGATTAACTGTTTGAAAACAGCTTACATCACTGTAAGCCTCAGATAAGACAGTTAAACACGTCGCTCTCACAGGCTGTAAGATCTCACTCTTGCTCTCTTACATATTATATTCACTCTGTCTTTGTAACGTGGGCCACTTCTACTTCTACAGTTTCAATGGCCTGAGTCGCTTCAGCCATTTTCTGTCCTTGCTGTTGTGCCAATACGTAATTTACCACCTGCATGATGCTTTGGTCAGAAAGAGTAGAGACTGATGTACATTCCTCAGTAGCTGCAACTGCTTCGATGGCTTCCAGTGTCTCTCCTGTCACTACCACAGTCTCAAACTCACCACCACCAACACTAATCTCAGTTTCTTGTTCCTGCATGTCCGCTGCTAAAATGCTGATGGCGTGTTCCACCTGCGTCCCCTGGTTATGAAACTGAAGAGTATCTTTTTCCAGCATAATTTTGCAGGGTACGTAGTCTCTATGAAACTTGGTCATGTGCTTCCGTAGCGTCCGGGCGTCTATGTAAGCTTCGTTGCACACCGGACAGACGTACGGTCGTTCTCCGGTGTGCGTCCTCACGTGACGCTTCAGTGAACGCGCATCGGCCCAGGCCACTCCGCAAGTCAGACATTCAAATGGCTTCACACCTGTTCTCAAAGGGAAAGCGAGGAAAAGATGTCTGTCAGCGCTCACAAACATGCGTGAGGGACGGTAAGGGACAGGGAGAACACCAATAGAAAACAACAAAAGGAATGCTACAGGTTTTTCTATGGAAGAAAGATCTTGTTTACCATTTCCATGCTACAATATAATGCAAGAGTAATACACTCAGTGGGAAGATTTTCCACAAGTGCTCTGCCCAATCTAACATTTTACTTTTAATTTTTTTATTTTATTTTCAAAATTCCTTTTAATGCCGTTTCTCGCCTATTATAAGTACATACCACTTAATAACTTCCTAATTATTCTTTTGCCTTTCTGAAACCATGTTTTACTCAGTAGAATTTGTCACTTACATTCCTAGTCACAGGAATGTTTCTGAAAATCTTACTATATATATGTCTCACCAAACCAGCACTTACTCTAGTTTGCTTATCACGCCATCTACAGCTTTTTCTCTCTTCCTCCACACCGCGCGTGTTCAAATACTGCGCCTGACGTTTGTACAGTCTTACAAATCTCCCTTACAACCTCCGGGTTCTGTGATCTGTAGTGTCTAACGGGGCGTGTGGGTGCTGACAAACACTATCTCAACACTGGGTTTTCCAGTTACTGTAGATTTAGGCTAGGTATCTATTACAGGACACTTCCTCTGTTTAGAAACAAACACAAAATCTCTATTTCAATAGTTAAGACAGCTCTTAGGTTTATTCATAACAGCTCTTTAAAAGGAGATATGCTTCAAAAAAGTGTTTTTTGCCCCAAGATAGGAGTAGATATAGACTTCCAACACAGCTGGAACAACCACATACTCAAAACACCAGTATCATACTTCACATCTAAAGGAAAAATGCATATACTTTTTAATTATAAAATGTTTTAATATTTTCCCCAAACATAATCTAATTTAATGCTTGTTATAAATCAAGAAGTTGCCCAATTTCCAACAGTGGTCCCTTTTTTAAATTCAGGCCAATCACTCTCCTGTTTGAAGAACATTTTGTTAACTGTGTGCACCTTTCAAACTGGAGAAAGTTTTACTACATCCAGTTCTATGCCAGATATACGCCTTTTCATCACTTCTAAAAAAGTTCCTCCTCCATTAAAGTTCTGAGAAGGAGAAGTTGGCACCGTCCCTGTGTGTGACTGCAGTTTTAGGAAGATCCCCACAGCCACTTCTGGGAATCACTGGAAGCAAGTTAACACACCAGGACTAGTGTAAAACTAACTGGAGAATCTGTAAGAACTTCTACTCGTCCTGCAACACAGGACAGACACGGGCTCGAAGAAACAACTGCCTCTCCCTCTGTACTGTTGTCAGGGGTTGAGGGATGTCACGACTACTTGTTTTCTACATACCTTCGTGATTGTTCATGTGTCTCCTATATTCCCGGAGTTGTGTAAATTTCCTTCCACAATGCTCACAAACTCGCTCCAGGTTTTGTTTTGCTCTTCCTTTTTTTCCATGTGTGGCTTTCTTTACGTGTCTTCTGTACAAAGCTTTCTCATAAAATTCTTTACCACATATATTACACCTAAAACGTGTTAAGTGAAAAATCTATTGAAACCACTATTCTATGCTTACATGTCATACTTTTTAAACCAAAATGCACTTTAAATATAGTAGGCAGAGTTTAACAGGAATGATGTCTCGTATGATGAGTACTTCCATAATTAGAAATAATATTGTTGCACTGAGCTGTATTTTCTGTTGTTCACAGCCACAAAGCTTCCACTTACCATTCTAGAGAAGTGAGATCACATACAAAGTATTTCTAACTTCACAAATTATATTTATCCTTTCACAACTTCGTATTTATTAGCTCCAGCAGCTTAACAGTTGGACCACACTATCTGAAATCACCCATCCATTCTCAAGTACTCAAGACCCCAGTCATCATCAGTCCATTGGTACTTTAACGATGGACTAGGCAGTTCCTTGTTGATTGTGAATCTGTATAGCCTCATATTTATTAGTACACTTCAATTGTTAAATTAATTTCCTCTTACCTGTAAGGGTCTGTGACAGAATGAGACTTTACATGAGAATACCAGTCTTTCTTCCAACTATAACATTTCCCACAGAACTGGCACTGAAATGGCTTCACACCTAAATGTTTATTCATATGCTGCCGAAGATCTCGAGCTTCGTAGAAACTCTTTTCACACCTGTAACAGTAAAGGTTTTAGCATCCCATGTTAGAAAGATCTTGGTGACTCTGATTTCAAAGGCACTGGAACCCTCTTCTTTAATGGCAACTGAAGACTTTGAGAAGACAACACCTATTGCATCATCAATATCTATATAAAGCACAATCCCTTTCCAAACGAGGGAACATTTAAAAGGAACAGCAGGTTCTCTGAAGGTCTGGAATATAATCTGAAACACTTTTGTCTGTTATGGGTAACTTATTCCTCTGTTATTTTTATGGGGAATAATCAAAGGCAAACTGACTGGCAGACATCAGAAATTTGTATTATACCATATGAACTTCGGAGGATATCAGCTCTTTCTTCTCTTAACCAGAGAGGATTAATTATTGATAGAAAGATAACTGGGATTTGTTGTTTGTAATGCTCAAGTCTATTTTTTTTAGAAATTAAGAACCAAATTCAGAATCCTACAAGAAAGCATCCGAAAGCAGTAATAGTAATTCTTTAGCTTGCTGTTTGTATACATCTAAACCCAGGCAAATTCCTAGTTTTCCATCATTTATACCTTGCCATAGTATGACTATATAAAATTACAAATCACTAGCTCCTCTTGGTATGAAAACTACAAGAGATCAGTCAAATCAGAGATCAGTCAAATCAAAGACATGCTTTCTCCCTTCGAAAGAAATTCTGCTCTTCAGACATCTTGGCCTGATCATCTGCATCCCTTCCTCATGTAACATCATATACCTGTGTGACTCGAGAAAGGACAGAGGCAGAGAAATGCCAGCAAGCAAAGGTGGAGCTTTCACCTTCTACAGCTGATCAACCTCTGGAATGAGGGAATCTCAGAATTCTCAACCTCCAGTGGAATCTAAAAAGAAAAAAGCTTCCATACAGGAACAAAACTTTTAATATTACACTTCCTGAAGAATGGGCAGTCTGCAGAGGAGGGGGGAAAAAAAAAAGCCTTCTTTGCTTTTGAAGGAAAAAAAAAAAAGTGAAAAAAAAAAGAGGGGAGCAGAGGGAGATGGTGCCTGAGCCACTCAACCAACCCACTCCTCATAGTCTGGAACAACTGACAGTCCCAGTTCAAATGGGGCTCTCAGGGATCCAGGGTTTGCAGATCCACACCAAAAAGTGCCACAAAGACCCCTAAGAGTCTTGAATGAGCTTGGCACTTGGTGCTCACCCCTCAAGGACGGCGTATTTGGAAAAGCCATTAGACAATGTAAAAAACCTCAAGCAACCACCACCCCACCCCCCCCGACACTCCTGCAGTTTAATCAAATACCTGCTTCACTGAAACACTCCCTCGAACATTTTAGGAAAATAACTCATGTTCAGCTTTGTTCAACTGGGCCAGAAGCTCAAACTGAAGCCTGGCAGAGAGATTTACACGCTAAGCTGCCGAACTAGAAAGCTGAGGTCTGGTTATTGCTTAGTGAAGCTCTCTAAACCGTTTGTGACAACACAAATCACATTCTTAGTAGAGATCTTCGCTGTAGGAGAAATAAGGACTGTGTCTGTTTCAGAGGAGCTGGGGGATAAAAATATTTTCTCTGCCAAAGTGATCTTTCGCATCCATGACTGTATGGCCTTGAGTAAAAAATGTTTACTTTCTAAATATATTTCTCCTTCAAAACTAAAACTGCCTTCCCTAGTATGTTTCATTGAACAGTTCTGTCCCTGTTGTGGACTCTATTAGTTCTGTTCTTTGCATTTCTGAGACTGATATTTTTAGCATTAAAAAGCATTAAATAAAAACGTTGTTGACAGAACTAACTTGAGTTTTCAGCAGTTAGAAAATACTATTTTTGCTGGCACACAGCAGCACTACCAGAGGTACTACAAACAATACTTTAGATTAAAGCTTTCATTAAAACCATGAGTTACATACAGGCAATCATATAAATTGTAAAACTCCTCTCAATACCTGAGCAATTTTTCCAGAGACCTAATTGACAGTTTAGAAATTAATCATCATTTGTGGTTTTGCAGGTCACTCGAAAGGTTCTCCTATAGTCTGCTTGGTCATGGGAAAAGTATCCATGTTTATCTAATGCATTGGGAGACATGATCTTTCCAGTTACAGAGTTTCTGCTAAACTAAAGTCCATAGTGCAAAGATATTTAAGTGGTCATATAAGTTTTATAATCAAGTTAACTGCAATAGTCAGAATCTTAATTTATGATGTTCCTGCAGAACTGTTTGCTCAACACAGTGTGTATTGCAGTGCACACAAGTACATGACACATAGATTGTATAGGAAATTTTCATATTAAACTGAAATCAACTACCATAGTAAAAGAGGGAAAGAACAGGCTGAAGGCCCTTCACCTCTGACAAGCTCACCACTCTACCTGTCCTGCTAGGGAAGCTTAAAAAACAGATAGCTGCTGATTACAGCTACAACTGCAAACACACTCACTAAAAACCAACTGTATGAAATTAGAGCTAGGTAACAGTTAAACAGTTAAACAACAAGCTCTTGCTCTCCAATGCATCTATTAACAAAAGTGCATTTTTTTTGCTCTTATGCATTAAAACTCTTATTCCAGGTCAGTGAACAGCTTTATGCTACAATAAAGAGCTGCTTTTAATCTTTAAAATTACTAGGATCACTATTAAGAAAAAAAGGCCCACCAAAAAACCAACCAACCAACTTACTGAGTACACTGATAGCCACGAACTTCAGGCTTTGGCTGGTGTTTCTTTATGTGTTTACTGAGTCCTGATGCCCTGTGGAAAGATTTTCCACAAATGGAGCAAAGATACTTGGATTCTCCTGACAAAAGCAAAACAAAACATGTTAAGAAGCCAGGTCTCCATATCTCTGGAGTGATTTGTGAGAGTGTTTTTTTCTTCTTATATAATTTACCTTAAGTAATCAGAGCAGTACTACAGCAAGAAGTTCATTTAATGGATGTATTTTTTAAGTGTATTTCATATGTCCCAATGTATTAATACACAGATGGGGGAATAGCAACTCTAAGTAGCTTTACTGCATGTTTTTAAACACAGATACAACATTGCAGCTACTAATTAGTCATGACATGTGAGCAGCCTAAAAAATAGCCCTCTTGTGTGAAAAAAAAAAACAACCAAACAGTTGCCTGTGCTCGTATAATATGCAAATTCTCCAGCAACGCAGCACTGCTTACAGATGACTTGTATCTTCAATTTGTGGACCACCACCTTAAAATAAACGTTTCACACTCCAATTCATCAATTTAGGATTGCTGAGTACTAATACAAATTCCTTCATTTCTGGAACAAATCGTCTTAATAAAGAGTCTCTTTTGATTTTGCCCAACATGGTAAACAAGAAACACAAGTTTCTACACATTACAACTTTTAATCTCTGCTTGCATCAAATGATTACATTGTCACCTTTCACATGCTAAGACCTTTCAAGATACCAGGTTTTATAAAATTTCAGTACTAGCAGAGCAAGTCTTGTAGTAAAACACATATGGAGATTTTCAGAGATTTAACTTAGCATGTTTTCCTCTGAAAGGATAGGCTGGAAGCGTAAGTGCTCCAGAACATTCCAGCCTGTTGCCTGTCTTTGTTGAATTGACAAGATACAGGCATAAATACGTACACAAAAACACAGGAACAGCCCAACCGTGATTCCCTGTTCTCCTATAGAACATCTGCATAATAATATCAAGCTATGGTAAAATACGCCCAGAAAAGAAATGTAAAATGACTACTTACCTCTGTCTCAGCTGCCTGACCATAGAAGAAAAAGGAGAAGCTACTATTTATTTATTTATTTAGTTAGTTATTTAAACAGTTCCTTTGACACTGAAGGACAATGTTAAAGTTCAGCAGCACACAAGAGCCAGCCAAAGGAAAAGGATCCTTTCTCATCACTCACCTGTATGAACGCTCATGTGTTCCTGAAGACTTCTTTTGGTGACAAAAGACTTTTCACACAAGTCACACTTGAACTGTTTCTGTACTTCATGGAGAGCTACGTGCATTTTTAATCCATACTTATATGTAAAGGTCTTTCCACAAACCTAAAAAGAATCCATATCCAGTTGAACAGGACAAATAAAACTTACTACGTAACAGGTGTTTAACTTCATATACAACAAAACCTCCTGTATTCCCTGGGGATCAGGACAGTCAAGCCTGTGATTTTGCACCAGTGGCAAAACTGGTCTGTTAAAAAAGAATACTCAAGAGAAGACATTCTTCTAGACATAGGAATATGAATTTTTATGATTCAACTCCATTCTAGTTTTCTCAGTCTGGGACTAAAAGAATTTTCACCAGGGATGTTACAGAAGTTTTCCCCCTTCTGAAGTGACCTATATTAACCTAAATTTTAGGACAGAGCATTGATATTAAAACACCAAGAAAACATTACTAATTTGATTACAGAGTAAAAGGACTTTCTCTTTACCTTGCACGCATGTGGTTTTACACCTGTATGTTTGAGCATATGTATTCTGAGAGAATAGAGCTTCGGGAGAGTTCTCCCACATATATCACATATAAATTCCCGTTTAGTTCTCCCTTTCACCGAAGACCCTCCTGCCTCTTCTACACTAGCAGCTGCAGTGGTCACTTCGCTCTTCAAAAAAAAAGAGTGTGCCGGACAAGATGGGCTCGCAGGGAGGCACCATACTGGAATTCTTTCTTACACAACTGTGAAAGAAAATATTACAACTTTACTTTGCATTTAATACTCAAAAAATATTTTACAAAAAAGGTAAACAAAGGTTTTAAGTACAGCAGTAGGATTAGCTAGGTCTATAACCTAACTCCAATAGGCATTTTATCCCAGGCTAATTAACAGATGTAAATCTGTAATTTTATGGCTACTGACAGAACCACTGATCACTTCCCAATGAGGTGAACTTCCAGGCTAATCTAAACACAGCTGCACATTTACTGGTAAGGTTAAACATAAAGCCCACTCCAGCACTGTCTCGAGCAGCAAGCGCACTCCCATGTCACACGGTGCTGTCACACATTTTACCCTACCCCACCCAAATCAGGGCTGCATCCACCTCTGAAATCCATAAGGAAAATAAATAAATGTATGAAAAGAGGCAAGAAAAATAATTACCAGTGTCATTACTGAATGAATTTTCACAAAGAGGGAGGTTTACAGACAAACCCCTCCCCCCCGACTTACAGGGCATTTATACTCCTTAGATCTTTCATGTTTCACTGTGTGCATTATAAGTGCATAGCGCCGCTGGAACACCATTCCACACTCGGTGCATTTGTGCTGAGCTTCTACTTTGTTGTTTTCCGTGGTCTCTCTTTTGGGCTGTTTCATTTTTTTCCCTCTTTGTACCAGCTTCATGGCAACCTAAGTTGGAAAAACATAGCACTTGAATGAACTTTAATACCCTGAATTTTATATTTCCTCTGCAAGTTCGTACTAAACACTGATGTTTCTGTGGGTTACTATAATACCACCTAGTTTTACTCAGTTTACTTAGCTGCCTAAAAGTTACCCCCTTTCAGTTCACTGCAAAACTACACATGTCATGGTGGGTGAAAACCTGGTCTTGTTTTAAAACCATAAGCTGATTATAATTATAGGCAGACAATGACTTTCCAGTTCAGAGGCAACTAACTATTCAGCCCTGAGTAACTGCCTAAGTGAGAGCTGAGGGATAGTTGCAGAGGAAACACAAAGTACTGATGGTCACAATTTCTATCAAATGTTTCCAACCCTTTCCTAAACTCCAGATTCCCCTTTCAGGATTTACATTTGCTTTACTACAAATGTAATCAGATTTAAAAAAAAAAAAGTGGCCTAGTTAATTTTTACCAGCCAGTAAAAACTGAGTTATTAATAACCTGTAAAAAATCTACAGTATTTAAGCAAAGTTCCTTCTGGTTAAAAGCATTCCAGCTTTACTAGTGGTTTGGTTTTGGTGGGGTTTTTTTTGTTAGGCACTAGTGGGTTTTTTTGTTAGGCAGTATTGGCAGTGTCATCTGGAGCTGATAATCTCATTTTCCTTTGCAGAAACTTGCTGTCAAACTCTTTAAAAGCCAAATTGTAAGTGAGTAAGCTGAAATTTCCTCTATCAGGTATCTCCCCTTCAGGTTTCAGAGAATAAGGCAAGGAAAAAAAGTACAATGCATCCCCATTTCTTCTTCCTGTTCTCTCAACAAATAAAGCATCTTAACAGTTTTTTGAAAACACACTAGCACTTCCATGTCCCTCAAAACCAAACTGAAACTCAACACAGGGACAACATTTTCATTTGTTTTTTCATTTTGCTGTTGCTCTGAAAATTTATGCAAAGTCAGCTAAATTATGAAAAATAATTTTGTTCAGTAGATGATTAGCAAGAGCTTGGAAAATAATCCCTTCATACAAAGCATGCTTCATCCTCAACATCTCCATGCCAACTGAAATTACTGTAATTCAAAAGTCAGCAGCATTTTTCCTGCAACCTTTCTCTCCTGTTATTCTTCCAGCATCAAACCTGGGAACTCAGCAAGGAGTGTCTTCTTCCCAATGCTTATACAACATCTAGTGCCATGGGGGGCAGCTGGGGGATGCATGAGACAAAAATGAGTTATGAAAGCAAAAACCTATTCCTGAATCTGGTTCTGAACAATTATCTAAACCAATTTCTTTTTTCCATAGGTGGTCATTGTCTGCAGACCTCATCTGTCAAGGGGCCAGATTTTAAAAAGGCAAAATAAGTTAACAGGAGCTGTTCCTGAAGGTAGATATTCCCTCTCCCAAAACAGAACAAAACCTTGTCATTCTCCAACTAGCATAAATATGTTGCTCAAATATTTTGATTGTGCTGATTTTAACACCTGGGCTTTAAGCTGTCCATCTGTAAAAGGAGACTAATGCTACAATTTCTATCTACAAGAATGTTGTAATGATAACAAATTATCCCCCTGCCTGTGGGACTGGTGGCTCCAGTACATAAACGTCTCACAGAACACCCCTGCTGGAAATTAACATTTTTTTTGTAAGCTTTAGGCCAATGTGGAATGAGTAAGGCAAAGGGTCCCTGCTCTGTCACAAAACCGAATGTGTTAATGCTCAGTGAGGTAAACGTCAGCTATCCATAGGCACTAAAAGAAGAAAGGCTCCTGAAGGGGAAAGAGGAAGAAGACAGTTTCATTTAAAAAAATAAAAATAATTGAAACAGCCAGTTTAATTACTAAATATTTAATACATCTGAGTGCTAGAGTTTTTAATACCAGTGCTCTTTGAACCCTTTTTTTTTTTAACTGACCCCAATCTGAAGGTAGCAGGACTGCATTATTGTGACTTATGACTATGTCTTAAGATGTACATAGGATGTCAAATTTTTCATCGCTAATGCTCTGTTTTCAAGTCTTAACAAAGGTGGGGTCTCACTTCTCTAACAAATAAATACATTTGTCTATGACTGACATACACATGCTAGTTAACAATTAAATTCCCAGATCATTAATAATTCGAGGGAGAAGATACACCTTCTGTCCAACCATAAGAAGCTGTGAGGAGATAGTCAAGCTGGCCTAAGGTCACTGAGCATTCTAAAGACCTTCAATATAGAAGGTATTTTGATGCCAATGGTTTGTTGGGCATTTTTTGCACAACTGTCACATCTTAGAAGTTACTTTGGTTTGCAGTAATGTCAATTGCTGGAAAAAGAAAAACATTTGTCAGACAGTGCTCAGAATAGGGAAGCAGTCTTTTCAGATTGGTCTCAAAACACCGGACGATTACTGATAACAGGCCTAAAGACAGAGAACATACCTGCTGTGTTGCAGATTTAGGATTTGTCTTCCTATTTTGCAGTTTCTTTTCAATTCCTTTATGCAATCTGATATATCCCCCTTCGCTGACAGAACGCTGGCGAAGCTTGCTTTTGTAAGTACCATCCTGGCTGGAAGCTAGGCTTTCTGGTTGGGAAACTACAATGCTCTGTTCTTTACTTTGCCTGTCATGTTTTTGCTTGAGTGTTTCTGAGGAGTCTTCAGAAGCAGAGTCCACATTTGTTTTACCACTTTCATTCTGATCTGTCTCAATTCCCATTTGACTTTGTGCATCCATGGCTTCCACAGTCGATGGCTCAGCCGCTATGAGAGACACGGTGCTGTTTGAAATGCTCTCCAGCAGCTCCATCTTGATGTAGGTTTCAGTTTTTTCACTCTGCTCCACAGGCTTTGAAAGATCATCTGGAGTGACCTTCACAGGCTTTGGGAGCAGGAGGTCAGGCTGGGGTGCTGCTGCCTCCTCTGGCCCAGCAGAGGAAGGAGCTCCATTCACAGCTACTGGCACTTCGCTGGCTACAAGCTCAGGTTGCTCAGCATCGTCCACAGGCTTCACCTCAACTTCACTCTGCTCTGCTAAATTTTGTGTTGACTCTACTGTTTGAATATCTCCCTTTTGGTACACTGTAATCTGTTTCTCTTCCATCTGCTTGTGCACATTTTCACAGATTTCAAGCACCTCTGACATGAAGAGATGCCGGGCAAGCATGGCAACCTCTGCCATACTACAGAAGTCAAAAGTTAACTCTGAAGTATAAGCAAATTCCAATAGAGGCAGGAAACTGGACTTGCAGAACCCTACCAGGAATAAAACAAGAGATTAGAGCAAACAATGATGACCCTGAATTACACCAAAATACCCCATGATGGATATAACAGTTTACCTTTGATATGGTTAAGTCTGAAATTTAGAGCAAAACACACCTGCAAGTAACACTGAAACCCCTCTGCTGGGACTCAATTAATTGTCATTTACACAAAAGCGTCCTCCTTGGGTATTTTCTACGTGGAAGTTATCTCAGACAACTTTTCCAATAAGTAAGTAGAAATGAGGTATTTGCACAATAAAATTCTCTAGAAGAACGTTTCAAGATGCTGGGAGAGCCACAATATTTTTGAATAATCAGATTAACCCTAATTTAACCAAAGTATTTCTGGACCCACTACATCCAGAAAGTAGTCAGGACTTCAGTAATAACTGATGTGGCAGGAAAATAAGACAAGAAAGTGACTAATGAAAAAAATAAAGGTATGGATATATAGTTAGAAATGCTTAAAAATAAGCATTTGGTGTAATTTTCCACGGTTCTGTAAGTCATCAATCAAATATTTAATTTGGGGAACCTTCTGGACCATCATACTAGAAATCTATTGTTCATGCTTGTCTGTTGTTCATGCAGAGACAGGCACAGCTAAGACACTAATGAGAAAGCAACACAGTAAGCAAATGTTCTGTACAACATTCTTCATCACTACAAACCTACTCTTAGAACATTGATTTTAGCATCATCTCCTATCTTTAAGGTACCAGAAGGTTTGAGAAATAAGCAGAATCATGTATAACAGTGTTTTACAGACATAAGAAACAATTTAGTATTTGTTCAGCAAAACAGCCCTCTGAGAAGCTAGTCAACACCCTCTCTTGATGTAGTCAAGCATTTGATTATGTTCCCTTTTTCAATGTTTGAGACTAATACAAGGAGAAAACATGCCCAAGCAAGGTAAAAATCAATCCAAAGCTTCTCAGAAATTTTAAGATGAAATCCCAATATTCCATTCAATATGGAAGATCAGATTATGTAAAACCAGAGTGATTGCTTGAGCATTAAAATCCACACAAAATACTTTTAGATTAAAAGAGAGAGAAAAAAAAAAAGCAAGATAAAATATTTGGTTGTCTTGAACACTCAAAACAGACTAAATCAAATACTGTACACCTTACTTATGATACCATGATTTCTAGCTTTGAAACCCACGACAATTCACCTGACAGATCCACTACAGCTTCATGACTAGAGACAGCTCCCTTTTCAATGAAGAGCTCTCGGAAGTACTCGCTGTTGGCTGCCAAGACAGATTTGTGAGCTTTGTACTCCTCTCCTTCAATCAGCAGAGTCACATCACAGAACTGATTGGAAAGCCTCTGCTGATTCAGTTGGTTTAAGACTGACAGACAATGTTTGGAAGATGACTGCTTCACAAGGCCCTTACTGTCAACCTGTCATAAACAACATCATGAGAACTTCATTACATTTAGACTGTGCCTTTTTAAGCATTCACACTGAAACACAGAAAAGGATTATTTTCTAAAACTCTACAATCAGTTCAAGTCTGTATAATATAGAGCTTAACTTTACTATTGTTTTCTTTCTTTAAATGTGTCAAGTCTCACCCTCCCTCCAAATACAGTAAAAACAGACAACGGGAAAAATGGGAAGACATGGGTATTCAAACAGTTCTTTCATTGCATTTTTCAATGCTATAGTCTGAAATGGCTTCTAGATTCAAAAGTCTTTACATGCATATGAGCCCCCAGTTATCATCAGGAATTTTATATATAAATATAGAATTATTTATTAAGGAACAGATAGAGATTCCATGAGAATCTTGTATGTGATGCTTTATTACTGATACTTTTGCCATTCATTTTCCCTTGGGTTCTATATCCATAAATAGGAGTTGGAGTAATTTTATTTTCCAAAGATTATGTACTATAATTAATTTTATGTCATATATATCAGTAACTCATTTCCACATATTGAATATCTTTGGCAAAATTTATGTCGCCTTATTATTGCAAGATTACCACAACAATGGAAAATAAGCATGTGACTAAGAAGGCATCAACAAACATCTTAAATACATTCAGATGTAAACCACGGTACTTACAAATACAAGCTCATGCTTTGCTATTGGCTTCTTCTTCCCAGGCTTTGGGTACACAGCTGGGATTGATGCAGCATTACTCAAGTCGTCGTCTGTTTCGTTACCATCTTCATGAGATTTTGTATCCAATCCTAGTTCCTCCAGCATTTCAGAAGGATCCCACAGAGATCTAGAGCGATCTAGCTTTTCCTGGCACTTGCTGCATTCTTTAATGTAATCTTTAACCTGCTTAAGAATACCTAAGAAAAATAAATGGAGCTTAATTAGGCTTCTAATCTTCATTCAATTTACCTTAAACAGATAATTAAATATGTAGGTGATTAGCAAAACAATATTACTCACTTACTTACGGAGTAAAATGAAGTCAGTCACCTACACTCTCTGACTTCTTACCAGTTCTGCTTTTCTCACACTACTGTATGATACCATTTGTCACTACTGTAACCCATTGTTAATTTGAGATACAACATTTGGAACACCACTACATCAAGCAGACGCTCCTAGAAAGACTTTTAAAGCTAGGAAAAAAAAAATGTATTTAAAGCTAGAAAAAAATAATTGTATTTATACATTCACCCTAAGAATCCCAAGATAATGATGAAAGGTGTAACCTGATGCTGCATTTAGCCCACACAAGCAGATCTCAGCTTGTCCTTACTGAAGGGCACAAGAATTGGAAGGCTCACCTAAGGGCTTCTGCAAAACTGGGACTAACTGTGTTCTATGCGATGAAGCGGATATGTACTATTAACATCAATTTAAATAAATTGCCTATGACTTTGGAATTTAAAGAAATTCATTTCCCACCACTACTTTAACCACTGTAACTGAGTAGTTTTAGATACTCAACAGTTCCTCAGCTCAGGGTCCTCTTCTAGGTACCAAGACATCTTCAGTGTATGGCTTTCAACCCAAATTCCTTTTCTCCACTATGACAATATGAATGCACACGTAACAGCAGCCGTGTCCCTACAGCCCAAAATCTAGCACAGCTGAAAACCGTGGCTGACACAGAGGTAGACTTGCACTACTCACACTTTTTCAGAGCATGAAATGCACTGAATTACACAGGTACCTCTGTGAGGATCAGGAAAACACAAACTTCAGGTAGCCCGAGACATTCATGCACATTTCAAACATTTTCACATTCTTGATTTCATCTGAAACCAGAACTAGTTCTCAGGACAGAAGGTTTCTGGTCTCTATCCCACATCTAACACCCTTCCTGGTCACTGGGCCACACTCCAGCCCATTGCTTCCCCGTTACAGAGCAGATAACAGACTGACACCCATCTCAGGATGGTGACTGGGTCAAAGCTGCTGTCCCCTAGCAGCAGAAGAGTATTGCAACAGCAGGGAAGACAATGTTTTCGAGGAGACACAGACAAGAAACAAAATGCTTGAACTGAAAGCAGGACATGACTTTTAGTATTCTCTAAAGTGCAAGAGAAGCAAGAGAATATAGACTGTGCAAATAAAGGTAACCAGTAAGATCAAAAGATGCAGAATACAGAATGCCGTCTTCTGACAAACAGAAGATGTACTGAGGTTCATTAAAGAAGTTTCCAGCATAGGATGACAGTAGATGCTAGAAGAGTCCAATACTGGGCAGACAAGAACCCAGACAAGACCACAATCCAGAATGGATGTATCAACTTTGAAACACCAAACACTTCTTCACATCAAAGAACTTCAAGTCAATGAAACCTGGACTGGAAGGACTTTTTGCAGCTAGAGCAAAAAGCCTCCAAATTAAGAGAGGGAAAGCTAAAGCTGCAATGACAGATGTGTTGACTGAAGGACCAAAAGAGCAGAACAAGAGAAGCAGTACAAACAGAAACTGGGTCCTGGGCAACTGAAAAGTGGGATATTTGTTTAATGGATACATCAAAGTAGAACATCAAATCCAAAGGGAACATGCATACCAAGTCATTGGCTCAGCCAAAAGAAGGCCCCTGTTGGGAATTATTGCTGTTCATACGCTGCCATTTCTAACGGCTATAACATCACTCGGGATCCAGATGAGAACTAGTCTGGTCTTTTTGACTTCTCATGGGAAGAAAGAGACAGATATAACAATGAGTGCAAAGACTATGAACCATCACTGGCAGCTCTACTATTTAAACGTGAACACCATCCACATGTTAGTTGGAAAAGGTATTATGAGGTTTAAAGCTGAACTACATCATATGCAATTATCACCCTATACAAAGCATACAAGTTGAGAAATTGCTTCCTTAAACAGGCTGTATGCAACTCTTGGATGGGGACAGTTATACTGTGTTTCCATATATTCAAAATACATTTACTGAGTCCCAGAATCACAGAATGGTTTGGGTTGGAAGGGACCTTTAAAGCTCATCTAGTCCGTGCCCCCTGCAGTGAGCAGGGACATCTTCAACCAGATCAGGTTGCTCAAAGCTCTGTTCAGCTGGACCTTGAGTGTTTCCAGGGATGGGATTTCTACCACCTCTCTGGGCAGCCTGTGCCAGTGTTTCACCACCCTCACTGTGAAAAATTTATTCCTTATATCTAGTCTAAATCGATCCTCTTTTAGTTTAAAACCATTAACCCTTATCCTATTGCTGGAGGCTCTGCTAAATAGTCTGTCCTCATCTTTTTTATAGGCTCCCTTTAAGTATTGAAAGGCTGCTAGAAGGTCTCCCTGGAGCCTTCTCTTCTCCAGGCTGAACAACCCCAACTCTCTCAGCCTTTCTCACAGGAGCTGCTCCAGCCCTCTGACCATTTTTGTGACTCTCCTCTGGACCCCACCCAACCGGTTCATGAATCTCTTGTGCTGAGTAAGAAGCCACAGGACAATCTGCTGACCAAGGTGTCACTCACACAGCGAGACCTGCCTCTGGAGGAGCGGCCAG
>NW_010316038.1:0-1513 GCF_000700745.2 Antrostomus carolinensis
AACCCAAACCATTCTATGATTCTATCTCATTGGGTTCCATTGACTTATGTATGTTCAATTTGGTCTCAAACCAACCAGTTGTTCAAGGTGGTCTCAAATCTGATCATCTTCTACAATGGAAGGGACTTCATTCCCCCAGTCCCTGCCCTGAGGTTCAGGGGCTTGAGAGATGTGAAAAAAGAGATTACATCAAAAACTGATGAAAAAAAGATTTTTTCAATACAAATGCTCCTCAATTCCATCTACTGTCTACAAAATAACAGTACATATTACTCACTCTGTTAAGAAAAACAGAATCGGTATCTTTTCAGCCACATGAGACTTGGATATCAAATTCTGAATAAAATTACCAAGTATGCACACAAAATCTCAGCCCCAAGCATCCCAAATAGCCCAGTAAATAAAGGTCCAGGCTGCTTACTCAATTCCAGATAAACTTTTATCACCTCCCTAGCACCAGATTCAATTTGCAGTGCTTACTCACTCTCATTCTAGTCCCCAAAACTTTTAATATATTTGCATAAAAACGTAACACACTCATACAGGCTCAAAATACCCCTGAATGAAATGTGTTAGGATTTTATCAACCTGAGTCTGCCTCCAGGGTCAAGCTTATGTCCTTCTACACAAGATAAAAATCAATTCTTACAGAAAGCAGAAATAGATGACTAGATCAAAAGTCAATTAATAATTCAGGGACTGAGGAGATTTTTTTGGTTGGTTGGTTTCATTTTTTTTTCTCTGGTTTTTTGTTTGGTTGGTTTTGGGGGGGGAGTAGCTTGTTTGGGGTTTTTTTTCATTGTTTGGTTGGTTTTTGGGCTTTGTTTGGTTTTTTTTCCCCTCCTGCCAATGCTTGGCTTGCATTTCAATAAAAAAAGCAAGATTAAATGTTATTTCATTAGTTTTATTCAGAGATGTCAGGGCTGGAAACTGTTTAGGAATCAGGATGGTCAGTCTTCAGCAGAGTGTTACCTCAGTGTGACAAGAACGAGAGAATCAGCAGCTTCTGAGGCAGCACTACGCTTTAGAGGGACGTATCTCCAAGCTCTCTCCAGATAACTTCTTTCAGCACTATCAGCTGACAAAATGTAGAATGAAATTAAGACTCTATGTAGGTTCACAGAATCACAGAATGGTTGAGGTTGGAAGAGACCTCTGAAGGTCATCTAGTCCAACCACCCTGCTCAGGCAGGGACTCCTAGAGCACATGAACCAGGATTTTGTCCAACCTCTCTGGGCAACCTGTCCCAGTGCTCAGTCACCCTCACAATAAAGAAGTTCTTCCTTATGTTCAGGTGGAACTTCCTATGCTGCAGTTTATGCCCGTTGCCTCTCGCCCTATTGCTGGGTGCCAATGAGAAGAGTCTGGCCCCGTTATCTAGACACTCTCCCTTTAGATATTTATAAACATTAATCAGGCCCAGCTCCCTCAGCCTTTCCTCCTATGAAAGATGCTCCAGTCCTTTCATCATCTTTGTTGCCCTTGGCTGGACAGGCTCCCGGGGTTTCATGT
>NW_010316038.1:1542-14971 GCF_000700745.2 Antrostomus carolinensis
CCAGGGCTGAGTAGAGGGGGAAGAGAACCTCTCTCAACCTGCTGGCAACACTCTTCCTAATACACCCCAGGATACCGTTGGCCTTCCTGGCCACAAGAGCACACTGTGGTTCATAAATAGCACGAGGCTCCCATGACTGTGGTGGCTGAACAACAGCACCATTGTCATCTCCAGTGGCACAGGAACTCCCATCCCTCACACACAATGCACTGTCCCACCCCTTGCTTGGGTAACTGCCTGCAGACTTGCAGCAGGAACGAAGTGGAGAAGAGGAGGAAAGATGATGAATGGCTTACTGAGCTGTTGGACAAAACCTCTTCTGTTCCACTGAGCTGGGCATCTGTGAGGAGGCCAGGGCTGCCCTGTGCAGACAGGGCTGGTTCCAGCCAGGTCCAGCCACCAGGACACAGCTGAGCCCCCCAGCTAAAATGGCAGCACCTCGGGGAAATCGTACCTACGAAAGGGGAAAACTGCCAAAAACCAGTGAAGGGTGAGGAGAAAAAGCGTGAGAAACAACCCTGGAGGCACTGAGGTGAGAGAGGAGGGGGAGAAGGGATCAGAAAGATCACTGTTACTATCGGTTTCACAAGCAATACCTATTCAATGCTGCTCTTGAGATCTTAGAGGCATGGTGGTGGGTGAGGACAGGTATTTATCTCCAAGTATAATAAAGTTTCTTAAACACCTGAAGATAAATGCTTAGCAAGCAAGACCCATGTATATACCACGGATACATGGAAAACTCAGACACACTTGATTAAAATACCATGATATTAAAGTAAACATCATTACCCAATGTGGGGGAGAGAACAGGGATGTGTTTGTCTACTGCAAGTATTTGGGTTTGGATTACACGTCAGTCATTTCACAATTACTGTCTGTCAGATGCTTTCTAGAAGGCTATAATATTTCTGTCCCCAACAAGCACCACACCATAGAGTCCAAACACGAGTGATGCTGCTCCACCTACACAAATTTTTGTAATCCAGGAAAGCAGGGGCAAACTACAATATCACATGGTTTGGTTTTTGGTTTTTTTTACAGTATTCTTACAGTGAGTTATAGCACATAAGAACCTTCAGGTACAATCAGAATGGTAATTATGCTACTCTCTATATGTAAACAAAACCCTGCAATACAGTAGCTTGCAATTAATTTAAAAATACTGATACTATTCAAAAATTGAGATGAACTTAAAAGTAAAGGTATTCTTGTTTATTCCCTGATTTAAAAATAAAATTGGAGTTAGAATTCAATATACAGTCAGTAATTTAAGGATTTAAAATACTGCTAAAGTGTTGCTCTTGTTATGTCTTTTTTTTAAAAAAAAAAGAAAAAAAGACTAGGACATGCAGTGTTCAGATGCAGTTTAAAAGAAGTCAAAGTATTTCACAGAAAATACAGAGTGTACAGTCAAACAGCCTCAGAGCACCCGCATTACCTACAGCACTGTACAACACTAATCATTAAAGGATCAGTAATACCCAACAGTACCTGGAACCAAATATGAGAGAAAATCATAGATCCAAATCAGAAGAAACTGGCCAAACAGAACTGCAGCTTTGATTCTTTTTATCGTTCGCAGCATCATAACCATTTATAGATAGCCATGAATTAATTAAATGTTTTAACACTGGTTTCCAAAGTTTTGCACCCATGAAAAGTGTGTTTTTACATCTCCATGGCACTCGCATCATGGACAGCCCTAGAACAGATTGTGGTTTTCAGACATGGCCAGACAGCTTGCCCTCTGCACTATTATTTCTGGCTTTGGTTCTGAAATACGCCCTACAGTAAACTGGACAACATCCTCCACGTTCAGTCTTCTCCTCTTGACATTTTCAATTTTATACTTGCAGCTCAATATTCTTCTTGAGAGTCACTGCTTCTTTATGTTTATTTTCATATTAAACCACAAGAGATTGTATTTTATTGATTTTTGTCATGCAGGGATGTCTAATAAATTTTACTGCTTGGGCTTTCTTGCTTTGGGCTCTGTAGTGGGATAGACAATTCTCTCTTGTAAGATGGAGCCCTCTGTATGTTCTGTGTTGCAGAGACAGATGGTAAAAGACCCTTCCAGATATTTTTTTTAATGTATTTACATTATAGCAGTCAAGAAAATATCCAGAGAGTCTTACAGGAAGATCTCATTATGAATAAAAAACCAAAGGCTTTTAGAAACTCATTTAGAAACTACACTATCAGCTGCACAGGTCTAAGAAATTTGTTTTCTTCTTTCTTCTAAAGTCAACCCATTTTTAATTAAGAAACACAGTATTATTTTCACTATATCAAGTCTGAAAGCTCATTAGGAAGAACATCATAAACTAGTATTTATAAAAGACCCTTAGATAAAACCTGTCTCTTGTAGATTGTAACAATACTACCCACCCATAAGGTTGGTTTGGGGGGAGGATGGAGTGGTTTGGAGTTTTTTTTTCCAGAAAATTCACCATTTAACCAACCTGACATATTAAAAAGGAGGATATTTACGACAGAACACTGCAGTTACAGTTAGCAACTCTTGATGTTTCACTAGTAATTGGCCTCTCTTGAATGGACTCTAGACCTGACTTGTCACTTCACCTTGCCAACTGATCCCTGCCTGTAAACAGGAGCAGTTACTATCACCGTCCTGGCCCTGCTCAGGTGCTGTTGGATGTACCTTGGCCACCAAGATCCTCGCTGTGACCTGTGCTGCAGCTATCCTCAGGTCCTGGCTTGTCTTCCCTTGTGGAACAACCTTGACCTTCCTGCTCTCTGGCAGCTGTGTAGGATCCTCCAGTGAGATGTTTAGGGCAGGAGGCTCACCTTGGATGCTTTGAAATGCCACGTGAAGGCATCGATCTCTCTATAGTGAACGCAAATATGGCCCAGGGAGACCAGGAACCGTGCTTCAATTTCATGTTTACAACCCAGCAAGTGTTGTCAAATACAGAAGCAGAAAACTGTTTTTCAGGAGCTTTTTTTTCTTGCAGACTACACCAATCTGAATGGGGCCTCCATCAGTTAACAGTCTCAATCCTGTTTGGATAAGAAGTCACTCATTTGCTTAATACAGCAATGCCAAAATAAACAGCTAAATATTCTTATTGTACTGAAAAATCTGCAACCTCTCTTTTCCTGTTCATTCATCCAGTGGTTACAAATGAACAGAGAGAGGACAACCATGTAATACTCCACTCAAAAGCTGCCATGTGAAGCTTAAGAGAAGCTTGGTATAAGTCTCCAGATTAGGCAGTGAATGAAGTTTATCATAACAGGGTCGCATCTGCAGTCGTGTCAGTAATATCGTCTATATGTGTAAGGAAAAAAAATGCAACAGGCAGCACAGCTGGAACCAGACAGTTTTTGCTCCTATTTACACTATTTGTTCCAAATTAATCTGGGTATTTTCACAAAAACTAGAGATACAGCTGGGTCATCATATCCTAAATCAACCGAAACCAAAGGATTCTACTTGAAGAGTCTACTTCATCTAGCATCATATCCCTGACCAACACAGTGAGAACATGTTCTTCACAAAACCCTTAGAAGACAGGAGATTATTGATAAAAGCTAATGATTAACAAAGCACAAGTCTTTTTAAAGTCCTCCAAAGCAAGGCAATCATTTTAAAAAAGAAAGAAACAGCAAAAACTCCAATCTTCCCCTCTGCTTTTCACTAAGCAGGAAGAAAATGGAGACACAGGGTTGCAGCCTAAGGGTGTTCCCCAAGCCACCGACAGGAACAGCTAAGAAACAGCTGAATCTCAGTGAGCACCTAAACCTCAAGTTAGATTGCCCAAGATTTCTCTTCTTAGGGGCATTCCACTCTTGCAGATAGCTGTTATCCATCTGAAACTATTTTACTGATAAAATAACATGAATATTTTGACATCATGCAAATTCACTAGATAATTGAGCAAAGCCGATTATCAAATAATCAAAGCAATTACTCTGTCAAATGGTTTGTGAATTATGAGATGAAGGACGCATCCCACTCCAAATGCTTCTTTTTTCAATTTCTACATTACTAATGTATAAGACTTTTGCACAGCATAATTAATGAAATGTGGCATTTCATGCCTACCTGCTGGTTAATCTTGACTCATGCTGAATTTATCAGTAGACCTATAAAGCTAGTGGTATTTTCCCATAGAACCATTTGGAAACTCACAGGCTACTCAGGACCAAAGAAAACCAGGTCTCATCATCAACCAAAACACAGGAGGGAGGAAGTGGAAGGAGCAGAGAGAGAAACTGTATTTCTACAGAATTGCCCCTCCCAAGCCGAGAAATCTCTGCTGCACAAATCTATCCCACCAAACAATAATCAGAAATTAATCCCAAAGCTGGGCTTTCACAAGGCTCTTCCAACGTTCACATTCAGTTTTACGACAAGAATTTCACACATTGAATTCATTTTCCCCACTAGAAAAGACTGGGAATTGAGTGTTATGCTGGAAGCAAATTACACCAGGGGGTTTGCTGTGTCTCGGGTGCTTCAGCCCTGGTTAGAAACTATGAATTTGGAGGGACCACATGGAATAAACACACTTCCCCATCATCAAACTTGCATTGAACTACTTTATATGGTTAGCAGTGATGTTTTTCACACTTTACTTAGGGGAACAAATTCTCCTGTTCATTTGTAGACTGATGTGCTGAACAAAGTCCTAAAATTTATTTTTAAAATACCAGCAGCCAAAAGTCTCATGCTGCAGAAAGAAAGGCCAGATGAAGCATTTAGGGATCTATCTCTTAAATCACTTCTGTAGCTAGTGGCAAACTAAAGCTGATATGGAAGTACTCCATAGATAAACCTGCAGGCTTTCAGAGTGCTATGAACATAATACAATTAGGAATGGGAGCTCAAAACACGTATGTGACAAAATATGCTTCCTATGAGTGTACTTCCTGGCTGTTCTAGGTGACAAAAATATAAATGTTAACATTATCTATATCATAATTACTGTAATTTGTACTGAATAAAGGTGAAGGCTATAATCACATGCTTGTATAATAATATTATAAGGTTTACACACAGATATGGATTCTAAAAATTACTGCTTTCTTTTTCTTTCAATATTTATGGAAAGATACATTAATAAGGCTAACAAAGTTCCAGGCTAGAAAGTAAAAATTGAGGGCTGCCTTTAGTTTAGGATTTATATTTCAAAAACCATTCTCTAAATGTTTTTCTATATACTTATAATTCTGCCAGAGGTATTATTTTAATACACATCACAGCATTTGCTATTTACAAGCACATCAATGTTGCAAACAATTTTCATTTTCATCTGTGCCCAAATGTACAATTTCTGACAAAAAAAACAAACAACAGAGCTTTCAGACTGTTTATGCATTCTTTGTGTTTGTCCTAATGTGGTCATACTGAATTTGTTACTCCTATTATGCTTTTCTATTGTATTAAAATAAAACTACAGTACATATACTTGATTATTTAAAAAAAAACAACAAAAAAAAACCCCAAAAAACCCAAACAATCCAAATTCACTAGTTAATATCCAGAAACATCTTGCAAATCCAGGCAGAACACATCAACAAGTTTGTTTCTTCACTGGATCAAATTTTCCAATACAGAAATAAATCTTAAAATATTGTCATAGATGATGCTCACTAAGGGTCATGGAGTTCCTAGAGGCTAAAAGACCCTGAATTGAGAATCCATCTACATATAAATCTAAACTTTCTAGAATAATGAGATAGCATTTGTAGTAAGGTTCATGCCATCATGTTCATTACTATATGCTACACCCTGCTCTCTCTAGCACAAGTAACCTGTGACTTAAATTGCTTCTTGGTCACAAGAGCTTCTAAACATTGATCTCAATGATCATGGAACTTTTGCATGAATTAGGACTTTGGTCTTTGAAGGATCAAGGCTTTGGCATAAGCACTGAAGGTTTCTGAACAAACTCATTTTAAATATCGTCTTAGAAGTTTTTAGTTCAGTTACTTACAGCTATAGTGCTTTACACTACTTAAAATTGAACACTAGAAGTATCCAGATGTCCAGAATTTTGCCTTCAGTGTAAGCAAACTACCTAAATCTTATACATTAATTAAGTATATAGTTACTGATGCCAGTAAATGAGAAAATCCAATACTAAAACCAGCAGAGCTTGAGGCTGGCCAGCTCTGATGCAACAAGCTTTTGACTTCTGCTGCCAAAGCAGCTCCTAAACTCCAGGAGCTCACCAGTTACATGGCAACTGGCTCACCAGCCCTGCAAGCCAAGTACTTCCCAGTTATTGCTTCCTCATCCTTTTCCCTTTCAAAGTAATCCCAGCAGATTAACACAAATTTTACATTTAATGAAAAACCACACCTGCACAGTTACAGATCAGAATCAGAGCAGCCAGACAGCCGAGAACCCAGCCAACATGCTGCCCTAAGTGCTCTGCATAAGTCTGCTGCCTTACTGCTCTGATCCTGGTTTAATTTCTCTATTTGTATTCTTCCTTAGGAGGGAGAACACTGCATCTCTGATAAGATTTTTTTACAATAACTTAATAATTGCATAAATACACAGAAATTGCCTAATTATCCTTGAGACTATCAGGGGAAAGAATAGAAATCCTTATGTCTTGCAAGTTAAATAAAAAATTGCATTTCTCAGTTAGTGATCCTGGAGAGAATCTCTTCCAGAATACAAGGATGCACTTCTAAAATTAATAGCTTCACCTCAAACTCATCTCTTCATCATTACCTGTGCCACTATTTTGTCTCAAAGATTTCTTACATATATTACTTAAGAGCACCAGATATACAGACCACTTAAAATGAAAATGGAGATCCTTCCCTGGCAGTCACCCAAAAGAGGAGTATGGAGGCAAAAGGAAAGGATAGAATGATCAGTCAGTGGTGGTTAAATGAACAGTTCACGCTTCTTCATTCATCATTACTGATGAGCTGAATTACTCCTAAACAATAAGCGGTACTAGAAAAGAGTCTAAAAAGTAGTTTTGTAATCCTTTCTTAAGTTCTGTTTGTTGTATTTTAATAGCAAACATATACATAAAGTCGGGTGGTTGCGGGCAGCATGGATGGATGAAACAGGAACTGGCTTCACTGAGATACAACACATTTCTTGTATGTCTTCTCTGAGATACAAAATACTTCCAGCAAAAAATGCACAGACTACTCTGGGTTTTGTAAAATCTGAAATATTGAAAAATATTTTTAAAATAAGCTTGCAACTATTGTTCTGAATTCAATATATATTAAAAAAATTCACATACTATTTTTGAAACACTTGAGAAATATATCCTGCTCGGAGTTTCTCACAATTCTTGCAGCTATGCAAAGCAAAGAGCTTCCTGTTAACTCCTCCAGTTGACAAGACCCTTGAGTTCACTCAAACAGAATGATACTCTGTCTGTAAACAAAGAGATTTCTGATAAGCAGAGGCTATTATCTTCAGAAATAAAAAGAAGGAATAAAAGACTCATCGACACTCCTGATGAGAGCCTTTCCTCCAAAACACCAAACAAAATAACAAAACAAAACAAAAAAAGAAACCAGACAGCATTTTTTCTTAACAGTTATAAAATACAATCTTTATTGTCCAGTACTTAATGTACCTGAAAAACCCTGTCATCCAAGCAACAGTCTCTAACCCTAGGCCCCAGGATTAATTATATTGATATGTTACTGCAATATATCGTGCACACTCATTTCCCCGGTGGGAATAGCAGATGGGGGTAGAGGCAGATCACCTGGTAACTTTGGCTTGAACGTTTAAGTTTATATAGATGTTCCTGCTGTTTCAGACAGGGATATTATGCATCTACTCAGTCATGTCAGATGACAAAAACCAGACCAGCAGAAGGGGAATCTGGCTCAATTACAACCTAAAATTCTTTAATAATTCTAAACAGTCCTTTCGTGCTTTAGACTGTGAAAGATACAAATATGTATTTATATACAGAACCCATATATCAAATACAAATACACAAATTACTACATTCTGTTAAATAAGCCAGGAATCAATAGCTTTATCACTCCTGCAAAAATCTTGCCTACATACATATGTCCTTATCTCCATGAATGAACCTACAAAGGGAAGCATACCTTTTAGCTTCTCTTTGGCTGCTCTTTATGGATTTACTAATATTTTAAGTCAAGAATCACTATTAGTAATAAAAATACCTCAATAGTCGTTGCTTCCCTTAACACCATGTAGAGTTTTTTATGTACACGGAAAGAGGTTTCAAGAAGACTGACAGGCAACCCCATAAGCAGAACCTACAGTGAAAGCCCCACAAAACCTGGCCTAGATACCTGGATGCAAGTAGGAATTAAGGACACCCACATGGAGGGTGGGACTTCATAAACTTTGGATTCGGGTAGGGAAAGACAAATAGACAACTGTTCCTCTGCTCTCCTTTGAAAGAGGGAAGAGATAGAAAAGTCATAAGAAGAGGAGAGCACTGGCCATCACAACAGTGCATCACTCAAACTTGCTGAAATAACAGAGATGGGAGAGCGAGTTTTCCCTCACAGCAAGATGGGATCAGGAAGGGAAGGTTTTCTGCAGAAACTAGCACTCCAGTAATATTTCAAAACCATGAAATGATAAGAAAAGATGAAGAAGCAGAAAAAAAAGGTGAATCTTGCTCTGAAAGTTCTCACTTCTCTGTTAAAGAGCCCATTTGCTCCTTTTTCTGACTAATGACAAACAAAAAGTATATTCATTACAGAGACCACTGCAACTGAATGCCAAGTATGGTCTTAATTAAAATTTCAAAAATAATAAGAGAGTCATTAACAATCTAGCAGCATAAGAAAGTTGAACACCTCAAAAAAAAAAAAAAAGGCATAGTTAAAATGCTGGTACTTATCTGCCTCTGGCACAACTCACCCTGCTGCAGCTTCTTCAGTCTTTCAAAATTTGCATGTGATACATTTCAATTAGATATCCAGTTGTCAGTAGCCACTTAATTACATTAGAAGAAATGTGCAGGTATATAAAATATATGGCATATTTTAAGACTGGAAGACATTAGACAGTTTCTGCGTCTGAAAAAGATATTCTTTTTTTTTTAAACCTTCCCAATAAATCAGTTTGCCAATACATTCCTTTGGGAATTCAGTGGCAGCAACACGAAATGCAAGATCAGCAAATTATTAAAATACTGATGTAGTAACTCAGAGCTGAACAACTAATGAGCTGTAAAGTTCACTTCTAAAAGCAGGACACTCATACATTAAACACGTCTACAGTATTTTCACTGTTCATTATAAATATTAATTTAGAGTTGGAAGGTGAACTATGCAAAATAAAATTCAACTCTGATGGATTCTGATAACATTGCTTTTAAGGATCAAGTTTCTTTGGAATAATATACGGTAACTAAGGACGCAACTTTGCCAAGTTTGGTATTAAAATACATTTTAGTGTCATAGTGAATCCCAAATTAGGTCAATGACAGATGAGCAGAAGCAGACAGATGATTTTTCAATTTGTCAAAGAAACTGAACTCCTACTCACGTTGTAAAACTAATCCAAAATTACCATAAATGAAGGCTATTTATTAAATAAAGGTAAAAATATGGGAAGCCATCGATCATTCACGTATGTAACACTGATAATGAAATTCCTTCAAAGAAAACAAACACCAAATCTTTACTACAGCACACAATATTATGTGCTTCATCTATCACAATGTGCTCTTCCCCTCTGATAAACAAGGACACGGTAGTTTGTAGAAAAGCTGACGAGTAGAAGAAACCAACTGTGTAGTAGCTAGGTTTCTTCTGCCCACAAACTTGCCATTTCCTTGTGGTGCTCTAAGTCTCAAAGCAGGAGTGGACACAACACAACAGTCTGTACTATGTAAAATAGAGAAGACCATATTAGTGCTGCAAGGGTTTCCAAAACAGGTGCTTAAGTGACAGCATCTATCTAAAAGCAGTAGATGACATGATCAAATGCTTATCTTGCTTCTCGTGAACTTTAGTGTGCTTTATACTTAGCAAAGATACACCTACTTGAACCTCACTGCTAATTTATTGAAGGTTGTTGTGGAGGCTCAATAAAGGCTGGAAGAAGGTACTACTAAAGCTATAGATCTATTGTTTCAGAGAGTAACATGACTAAACATTACTTTCAAGTATATTAAAAGCCAAAATGCACTACTATGTTTCCCCAAAGAATATAATATTTTAAGGGAAGTTATATTAACGAACTTGTAAGACTTGCTATTTGCCCTGACTTACAAAAATTGTCAAGAAGGGAACAGACAACTTAATAAAACATATTATAATGTGTTTTCCATGTGGAAATCTGAAACTTATTCATCTACATAGTTAAACCAATACTTCCGTTAATGTACTAGGTATGAATCTCAATAAGTTTACCTGAGATATAGACATATGGCAACACAGAAGTGTCGGTACGAAACAGGCTGGCACATTAAACTAGGGAATGTATTGACTTTATAAGCATGACCACTAAAAGAGAGAAGATGCTAAAAACAAAACCAAATGAAAAAAAGACACCATTAAAAAAATAAATTGCCTATATAAGATAACTATAAAATGAGTGGTGTAGAGAATGGAAAACAGATAAAACCTACAGGAAAAATATAAATCATGACCTATTAATTAGAATGAAAACAGCTTCAGCTGGGAAGACTCAAGATGAAAAAAAACTATGTACCTTTGCTCTAAGTTTGGATTTTTTCTCAGTTGTACGTTCTTGGATGTTGGACTTTATTTTGACCTAGTAATACCACTTCTACGTTCTCATGGTTCTTTAAAACAAACACACACTCCTTCCTGTAACACCAAAAAAAGCCTGAACTTATACTGTGAATCACAAATGTTTGATTCAAAAAGGTGACATTAATATGCTGCAGCACACGGGACATTCTAATAGTGGCTTTAAGAACATCAGATTCCTCCTGAATCTGATTAGTACATACAAGAAGTTGATCTTCCTCTGACATAACTATAAAAGCCAATTTCAATTGTTCCTCAGTGTATTGTCAGGACTGATAACAGACTCTGAAAAAGATTACTCAAACACATTTTCTCAAATGGAGAAGATCAGTCTACAGAGGGATTCAGGTGGCCCTTTTCTATTTCAACTGCATGACCGCCTAGCTGGTTTTTCAAGAGCCAGATGCAATTAGGATATTACTGTTGACAGACTATAACTCTAAAATCCAAGAGGAAATGGCAATTCATTCAAATCAAAAATAAGATACTGATGTTAATTCCCAAGTAATATTTTTAAAAGCATTTGTGGAAAGAGAACATTTCAATTTTCCATTCAAAACTCATTTTTACAATCAGAAAAGATGACCTGATTTTTTATTTTCTCTCTTTCTCTCTCTCTCTTTTTAAAAAAACTTTCCCTTAAATATTTGGTGCATGGTAGTTTCAGTTTCTGGTTTTCATACTGTTTCATAATGGGAATGATCTTAAGTCCCAGAATTTGCACAAGACACAGATCTACATAGTTTACTCTTTAAAACTCAAGGTTGTTCCATCCTCAATTAGTTTTTAGCTTAAAGAACACATCAACGAAGCCAAAAAAGCATTTGCATGCTATTTCCTCTCTCTCTTTCTTGAGCATGTTAATGTTTTTTTAATATATTGCCCACAGATATATGGCCCAGGCTTCTTTACTCATGCTAACTCTCAAATCGGGATCGCTTCCATTGCTTGAATGATTTATTTCTTCTAATATCCAAGGGAACACAAGCAGAAAGGAAGCAAAATGTTAATAATTAAAAGTTAGATGTGGAAACCAAGAACTGTAATTCTACAAACGCTCTCTTCAATGAACTAAAGCTCTGTCAGGCACAGTTCCTCATATCCTGAATGCCCAGAGTCTCCGTGGTGGGCAGAAAGATCAATTTTCTATTTTGCAAAAACCTGGAAGCTACTATTAGAAAAGGGTATCTGTGGAACAACGCTCTTCTTTTAAATGAGGAGTTGTCAGGATGACATGATCTGACTGCAAGTATCTTGCAATGAACAAAACAGCAACCTCCAGGGAACGATGCCAGTCAGCAGTAAAGGGAATTAATGGCTAGAGGCAACACACAGAGTCACAGTTTCACTGCAGCATCCATCCTGTATCTAGCAGCCTTGGAGCTTTAAACTGCTGAAGGACTTGCCAATCTTACTAGAAGCATACGGCTGAGAGGAATATTGGTTTTGAGTAAACATCTTTCAAAAAACTTATTTTCAAATCTCTACCTTCATCCTTTTCTGCAAAAGAAGTTTTACCAAAACTTACCTCTGGGTACTTCAGTTTTAATGTTTTATGCATTTCTCGAAAACGACTGTACCGCCTGAACACTGTCCATGTCTCATCCAGGACTGTTATCTGTATCAGACAATATAAAAAGAAGAAACAGAAGTAAAACCACACAACTCAACACTAAAAACCATGCAGTATACAAGGTTATCAGATTAAAACAGGCAATTCTTAGTTCCCTTAAATCCATAAGCTTTTATAGGTTTACTAAATTTTTCTTCCATTACAGTGACGGAACTGTATTTAATAAGGAGCACTGATTGCAAAGCAAAAAAAAACCTGAATGCATGTATTCCTTATTCTGCAGTGGTTTGGCAAAACTGTAAACATATTAAAATATCCTCAATCATTCCCTGGTGCAGCTATGCAGCTCTCAGCATTACAATCAGTGGGTTCCATTAATGAATGAGTAACATCCAGCACAAGTGTAGCATAGCCTCTCTCTATACATACTCTATACATAAGAAGTGTGTCCAGCAGATCGAGGGAGGTGATTCTGCCCCTCTACTCCACTCTTGTAAGGCCCCACCTGGAATACTGCGTCCAATTCTGGAGCCCCCAACATAAGAAAGACATGGACCAGTTAGAACAAGTCCAGAGGAGGTCACCAGGATGATCCGAGGGCTGGAGCAGCTCTCCTATGAAGACAGGCTGAAAGAGTTGGGGTTGTTCAGCCTGGAGAAGAGAAGGCTCCGGGGTGATCTTATAGCACCTCCCAGTACCTGAAGGGGCCTACAAGAAAGCTGGGGAAGGACTTTTCCTAAGGAAAACTAATGACAAAACAAGGGGAAATGGGTTCAAACTGAAGGAGGGGAGGTTTAGATTAGATATTAGGAAGAGTGGTCAGACACTGGAACAGGTTGCCCAAGGAAGCTGTGGATGCCCCCTCCCTGGAAGTGTTGAAGGCCAGGCTGGATGAGGCTTTGAGCAACCTGGTCTAGTGGAAGGTGTCCCTGCTGCTGGCAGGGGGGTTGGAACTGCATGATCTTTAAGGTCCCTTCCAATCCAAACCATTCTATGATTCACAGAAATGTATATTCTCATATACACACACAGGTATAAATAGATAATACACCATTAATAAATACATGATTCTCAGATACACAGAGTTCATTACCGCACAGAATGGGATTCCACTCTGTAGGG
>NW_010316038.1:14990-16313 GCF_000700745.2 Antrostomus carolinensis
GCCAGCTTTCAGTAGAAGATATTCCTTTAAAACACTCTTGGTCTGTGTCATCAATATGTTGATGAACATCCCATTTATACAGGAAGTTTCATTAAAATAAACAGAACCACTCCTGTGATAAAGCACATAGCAACAGGAACGAAGGAGGAGGGCACGCGAACCTTCCCATCAGTCTGTCACAAAATCCTCACTGGAACTGAGAAACCAACAAAAATTTCAGGGAAAGAAAATTTTTCACTGTCTGAAATTAGGTGATATGAGAGAAATTTGTAAGCAAGGCATAAAAGTGTTGTGACTGGTGCCTCTGATTTTACAAGGAAGTCTTTCTGTAGCTCTGGTGACCCAAGGCTCCCAAGAAGCAATGCTGCAGGCAGAGGTGGACATTTTTCTACACAGACTACCAGAGCTGGAGAAAGCCAACTGGCATTGTCTAAACCTGAAAAGATTGTTGCTTCTTTAATCTAACAGGCCTAACATGCGATATTACCTCTGCCTAGCTAGGATTAGATGCACAAAGATCAAAAATGAGCATTTTCACAGAACACATTTCACAAAGACACAAGCTTTTTAATCTTAAAGTGATTCCTAAAATTAACAAGCAGTTCCCTCACTACTGAGCATATCAAAAAGTTAGGGAGGCAAAGCAAATTGCAATGGAGAAGGATAACAGAGTAGAAGAAAAAGAAACCAGAGCAATAAAGCCAGAGGAAATCTGCAGCCAGGAACTGCTGTTAACAAGTGCTGCCTCATGCTCGCAACAAACTCATCTCTGGTCCATCCTTCCCCATCCCTGCTGCCTTTGCTGCTGCGCACAGAACAGGGAAATTGGTGGAAGTGTATTGGAAACCAAAAAATTATTGGGTGTTTTATGACATCAGGAACCAGGTTTTAGTTTGTTTGAGTGTTTTTGTTTGGTTTTTGGTTTGGTTTTGTTATTTTCTATTTTTACCTCTATTTTTAACTAAAAGACGTAACAAAATCAGCCTTCTCAAAGCTTTTCGCAAATATTAAAACACAGGTTCTTCTAGCACATCTCCACAATGCAAATTCATTATTTCTGATAAAATTCATCTTTCATGTCACCAATAAGCTTGACTGCTATAGGATGCCTGCATGATGGACGATATTCCCTCAATATATCTTTAAAAGTGTCTCAAACTTTACAAATCAGGTGGATGGATTTAACACCCATATGCAAATTTAACCAAAAAACCAAGGAATTCAGGAATATGTATGTTAAACTGATCTCCATTAACCAATTAACCATTTTGTTCTGAATAATTACTTTAAAGTAAAGAGTTTTGTGATTTCAATGTTCAAGTA
>NW_010316038.1:16384-21891 GCF_000700745.2 Antrostomus carolinensis
TTAATATTTGAGTTGTGAAATTTTGCTGTGATGATTTCATTTGTACATGATCTTTATTCAAAAGTGACCTCTTTTTTCCCTAGGGTTTTCACAGAAGCATGCCCTTAGGGGAGCAATCTAGCAGCAAGCATCCAGGACTCTTCCAGCCACACAGTCTGGGAAAGAGCAGGTATGTCAGTTTGCCAATCGAGTTGTTAGCTGTGCCTCTGACAGCTGTCTAGGTGATAAGGTGGTACCAAACTTACCCAAATCAAACTGCCTGCAGCCAATTATTTACTAGCTTTCTTCTACAAAGTTTAATAAACAACTTGTTAGAAATGGACAGGAAGGAAAACAGCAAAGCCATATATCTGTGCTGCCTAAGAAGGGAAGGATTTTCTCTAGAGCGTTCTCTGGTGGCTTGGTTTGCCCAGACTCCGTCCCTGTCATCCTCCTCATTTACTTGCCCAGTTCTTGTAATGAGACTAGCAGGTAATGAAGTGCAAAATTTTATTGTTGTTACTGCTGATATAATTGGAAAATGAATTTCAAAGCTAAACAAAATCTTAACAGGTCCCCAGAGCTCAACAATAATGTCATTAGGACCAAACGGAGAATTACAGTGCACCTGGCATAACAATAGCATTTCCAGAACATGGCCTCTTACTTCTACAGCTGATCCAACCAGTTTGGGCTGGAATCCTTCTCCTCATTTAAAAAAACTGTATGAGAGACTATATAGGCTCTGTATGCATGGGACTGAGACATATGCAGGTCTTTTGCAAGGTAGCAAGAAAAGAAAATTTGAAAAGCCCTTTTTACTTGTAATTTGCTGCTGTAGTAGTTAAGAACATTTTGAATAATCTGTCTTACAGATTTACTCAACCATATGTATTCTTTTCTATTAAGAAAATATTTTATCTGAGCACTTATGCAATCCTAGAGTTGCCTCAGAATTGTGACTTTTTTTATTCAAGCACACCATTTCCTATGTAAAACCTGTAAATTCGAAAGGAGATACTACAGTCCTGTCTCCTTAACATTTCTTCTGCATGAGGACTGACAGAAAAGAACCTAACAGACATTTTCAACTTACTTTGCTGTAAAGCTTGTCATAGAATTTGTTCCCTTTCTGCCTCACAGGAACAGAAGTAAAACCATAGGGCAATGGGTGAAGAAATATTCTGAAGCAATCAGAAAAAAACCAGAACATGCCCACCTTACATATCTGGGCTGGTTAAACTGTCCACAGCAATTGTGAAAATTCTTATTTCTCCAACAGATCTTGTTGAAACTGTTCCTTACACAGTCTATGAACACAGCATCCAAAAAGCTAAAACTTGCAAGATATTAATGGATTTATGCAGATCTATTTCTTGGAAACTTTTTTTATTAATTATTGAGATTATTAAACCAAAAGATTTGAGGGAAGATTGGGCTTTTTCTTTTTTGTAATTTAGGTAGATATGGAGCATGCATCATTTTCTTTAAGAACTATGTATCAATGAGCACTGCTTCTGCTTTACTCCAATTCTGCAATAGCTCGCTGAGCTCAGAAAGAAATTTTGACAAGAAACATGGATGTTTTGAGCAGACCCACCACAGGATTTGGCTGAACAGAATTGTGACCAGACCCAGAGAAGAGCACTGCTTTGGAGCGAATCTGCCTGGATGTTCTATAGAGAACTCGCCAAAGATGACTGAAAGGCTTTGACACACAAGAAAAAGCCAGTTTGGAAGGAATATCAAACAGGATAAATAAAATAAGAGAAGTCAGAACAAGGAGGAAAGCTGAATAGAAATGAAAAGGCTTATCTACAACTTTCCCTCTTGTCAGAAGATCCCCTGCAGGGCTGTGCTTGTTTTCAGGCTTTATTTCAATCACCTGCTCTCAGGATACCCTGTGTGCCTTTATGTGAGCTGGAGTTCCCCCTTCCCTGCTGCCATCCATAGGTACTGCCTGCAGCCACAGGCACTGTCAGGAACAGATGCCAATGGTCTTACCGATGCAAAAGCTCTTCCCACACGCTGTTTCTAGCACAGCCTCGGCTGAATATTCTGTGTATCACAACAACATGAAAGGAAGAGGAAAATAACAAGAATAGTTTTCTGGTACTCTAATTCAGCTCTAACATAAATATGTTTACACCTGATTAAGTTACTTCTGTTTCATCATGTCTTTAAAGATAACATATAAAACTATCACTCAAATTGAGGTTTCTTTGGAAACCCATCTATTCATACTGAATACATAACAGCAGATCAGCACAAACAGCTCCATGACATCTCTTGCTGCAAAAGGAGAAGGTGTGATCTTAACTCTAATTAAAGTACAGTTTTGTTTCCATTTTGAACTCTTTCCAACAGGTTCTCATGGGAGTCACTGAACATCCTAAAGTAGGATCTGTATCCAGTGGAAGAATCTGAGGGGACAGACCATCTTGCTGGCCCATTCACAAACGTTACATATGTGTAGATGGAAAAGATGCTGAACCTGCTCTAAAAGAAAATATTTTTGGATGGTATGTTAGGGTTGAAAGACCTGTGAATTGACCATGAAGCTGCCAAGAAAAGTGGAATTCACTCTCTTGCTTTTGGCATATAAAAGAAATAATCTTTACTATTGTATGTCACAAACCCAAATATATATATTTGTTATATAGAGAAATTTGTGACATTTGTTTATCTGTACAGCAATATGCCAGGATTTAACTACAAAAACAATTACTAGAAACATCTGCTGAAGAAAATACTTCTGAGATACCTACGACTCAAAGGCTCACAATTCAACTCAATCACTCTCATCCCTCTGTCAGATTTCAAAGTGCTATTACATGCAAATAGGTCAGCTACCTATTTTCCCAAGAGCAAGGGAACCTTGGAAAGCTTATTTGGGAGCCGGCAAAGGAAATGAGATTAACAACTAGCCTTTCCCCAAGACTGACACATATTCTGTGTCCTGAAATATAAATATACTGAAAATACCTGGAAATAACCTTGAACAGAGGAAAGTAAGGCTGAAATAAGGAATTATTTCATTAACTGACATTGTATCCTGACCCATCAAGAAGGGATGAAATAAACAAGTACTTAAGGAAAAAAAAAAATATTAAAAAGAAAAAAAAACCCCACTATTCCATGTATTCTGATTTCCCACAAAATAAAAGTAACAGCAGCTGAAGACTAGTACAGATCAAATTAGAGCTGGGGGCTCTGCAGGAGAAAGGTTTAAAATAGAAAAGTTTGTGGAAAGTCTGTGGATTGTAGCTTGGAGTCAAATCCTGACCATAGCAAAAGTACCCCACTGTGAGATAGAGACCTGGAGGCAAAGGAAAAAGCATTAACAGTTGATGATTTGTACAAGGGAAGAAACATCCTAAAGACAGATAAACTAAGGTCCATAGGAGCTACAATTCAAGTATTCAGTGCTCTAAGGAAGTTGATAGCAATGGAATACAATTATTAAAGTGATAGCCCATTCCCTACTCTATGTCATCCATTTCTGCTTTGAACTTCATCAAAGTAGCTCTTTAAGCAGCAGTTTCTTTCAGAGGCAGCTTAGAAATGGCACAGGAGAGAGAGAGAAAAAATGGTTCTGGCAAGTACAACAGAAGAGAACAGCCATTCCATTTACACCACTCTTAGCCAGAGCATCTGCTCACTCCATGCCATTACCGAGGTTATGCAAGCCTGGTTTCTCACAGAAACAAAATACAAGCAACAGACCTGCTGGAGCCTAGCTTCATATGCTTTTGTATCTCTCCTTGATATATCCTCCTGTTCTTTCCTGGTTATAAATCCCACCTCTTTCCAGCATTTTTCTTCTATTACATTTCCTTCCAGGTAAGTCCAAGCCTTCCTGAACATACTCTTTAACTGTCCCTTAATTCTAAGATCTTGCAGTTGCCTACATGGGTTTTAGGGATGAAGGAAAAAAGAAAAAAAAAAAAACTTGGAAAATAAATCCACCAACTTACTAAAAATTTTTCCACATTTACCTTCACTAACCACTACCCAGGTGAGTAAATCCCATGTGCTGAAAATAGTTGTCAGCTAGAACGTTCCTTGGGGAAGTTTTGTATGCGCTTAGTCTTCTCTCAGCGTTTCTATGGCTCTGGGCTTTCGCTGGCACCAGGAAATTCAAAGTTCAAAAGGCAAAAGGAAGTATTCCATCCACAAATTGTGCATTATGCTTCGAGATGAAAATTTAATTAGCTCAAACAGAGCTAAGGTTGCCCATCTTTAATAAAGCCTTTGTAAAAGAGAATGTGAGTATAGTTCAAAAATGGTGCTGCACGCTGTGAGGGCAGGTCACTCCTCCAACTTATACCAGCTAACGAAGCATCTGGCAGCACATTCAGTGAAGGCAGCTGCCAATTCTGTCTCTGATGCCATGTACATCAGTTATGCTACATGTCCACATGCACTGAGAGCACATTTCCAATTAGACTTTACATCTTGCATTGAAAAAACACTGGCTTAGTACCAGAGGAAACATAATGAATATGCATTTTTTTTTCCAGTATTTCTGCACAGAAGATCAACTGAGGAAGCTAGTAGAATGGAGAGGAAGCAGGTAAGAGTTTGGAGAAAAGAGACCTTGGAATAGCAGGGTGGGAAGAATCAGAACAACAAAGAGAGCCTGGAAGGAATCAAGCCTTTGTTGTGGGTACATGCAAAATACTTCCATTACGCTTTCATTACTACAGGTAAGTATTTCAAGCCTAATCATTTCCTATACCTGACACTCACACCTCAGTGTGTGGCCTTTCCTATAACAACATGCATTTAGTCCTCATCTCTGCAACATTTTCAACTGAATCATTTCATACTGGATCTGGAACTATTCACCTCAAGAGTGTGACCATCAACACCCTTGTGTACAATTGATCCACTTGGAAAATACTTGTCTTTGTAGCAGCCTGTATTGTGTGTGCCTTCTCACAGCCTCTCTTTTTTACCACTACTGAGGCCACTTAGACAACAGAAAGAGACAGAACCAAAAATCACACTTAGTGGAACAAGAACTACATTTCAGTGGAGTTAGTGAGGTGATTCCTGGAATCTGCAGATTCTCAGGTGTGTTTCCAGCCGCTGTTTCCATCTTTGCTGACTGTGATGCTGTCACAGTGAACACCGACAGCTGGACAGAGCAAACTAGGAACTCTTTGTTGTTAAACAAAAGGCATTTTTTCTATTATTATTGCTACTATGATGCTACTGTTGTACAAATGCAAGCAACATGTGTACAGAGACCCCAAACATTAAGGAGAAGCGACTGAAAAGCACTCACCTTTATTTCAAACTCATAGTGTTCATCCTTTCCCTGCCCACACAGGACATAGCGTGGAATACTAATTTTAATTGGGTCCTTTAGGTCATCTGGATTTGCTCCCAGAGAACGGCAGATCATCCGCTTTCATGTGCATACCAAATAGGGAGAACAAAGGAAAACCAAAATCACTACATAAGGAAAAAAAGAAAAGAACTTCACTAAAAATGAGAAAACGTTCTTGGCCAGAAAAGCA
>NW_010316038.1:21923-38258 GCF_000700745.2 Antrostomus carolinensis
TTTCAAAAATGAAGGAACTGTTTGAAACAAAAGCAGATCTCCTTTTATAAGCAAGCCCTAGCATTTTGTTATGCATGAAAAAAAATAAGGTGAAGTATCATCCAAAATATTACTTTGAAAAGCAAATTTTCAGCTTAGATATCAAAATGAAGGGAAAGCAGAAGACTTTGTATTAACCCTCTTTGAAAAAAATAAATGTATGAATCAAGCCTTCACAGCCAGTCATATTTTTCTTATATCTTTATATAACAAACCTGTTTACAATAGCATGCAAAGCTGCAGGAGATTGATGCAATTTCTGAATTAGAAATTAGACTTTTAAACACATTTTATAATTAATAAGGTATTGATAGCATAAAAATCCACTGTCAGAATAGTTTCCTACTATTTTCTTTACATCATATCTAATTAACAGAAAACTCAACTAGGATGCATGGTGTAGACAAAAAGGTCTAAAAAGGTATTTGTAATGAGGGCACATTCCTCTGACAAACAGCCAGATGGAATCTGTAACTCTGAGGTTATGTCAAAAATAAAATATTTTTGCAACTGAAAGATTAACGCTTTGCAGTGACCATCTGCAAAAGCAGCATAAGCATTTACAGTGAATAAGTAAAGAAATTGTCTTTTAGGAAGTCCTCCACTTTCTCAGTTGAAAGTATCTGGGTTGAAAAGCTTAATGAATTTGTACTTAAAAATGACAGCACCATGATAAGTGTAAGTTAATAACAAAAAAGACTGAAAAACTATCACTTTAAAGTTATGACCATGTTATATATTTGCATTTAGTGATGCTATCCATCACTTATATAGGTACTGTAATCCCAGTGTTCATTTTCAATCCCTTAGCAACTACCACGAGTTAGATGCTTGGTCAAAATTCTTCAGTCTTGACCAACACTCTCCCAATACGTGAACGTGGGTCACACTTCTCTGCTCACTGACACTTGGTCTCTCTGTAGCAACTCCTGGTGACCCCCAGTACGCCCAATACTGTGCAGGGGCTGAAGAAAAGTTTGAAACTCATTCATAAATGCCTCTCTGAATGCTGTCTGTTACAGAGAGCTTTTTGGCATCCTCATCTGCCTCTTGAGAAGGGGAGGCTGTTATTTCATTATTAGCCAATTATAAATGCCGATGTAATTTCCCTTAATCTTAACATTAAGAGTAGTGAAAATAAAAATACAATGAATTACAATGAATGAAAATACAATACTTTATCTAGAAGGTGTTTTCCACAAGCTTTCTTTTTTTTGGGAAAATATAAAAAAGTTTGTGTTTGAATGGAAAATATTTTAGTGACCTTAGTTTAAACAACAAATACTTTCTCCTCTCCATTTTGCCCTTCTTTCACTTCTCCCCGCGTTACTGGCTTTTCAGCTAAAACTCATTTCTGGAGTGTAGAAATGTAAGCAATTCTGTCCTTGGGGGAAAGAAGAGTTCATTGCCTTGACAACAATATCATCTGTTTTAAAACAACAATAAAACCATAAAGTCATTCTTAAAGCCACCTCTGTCAACATGTAATTTATTGGTAGTCATTTTCAGAGAAGTATTACAAACAGCTAATAGTCAGAGCGGAAAATAATCTCAAACACAAAGTGTTGTGAAAAACACACCCTAATACATTAAATAATGCTTTGATAGTCATAAACATTGGTCATTAAGTTATGTTTAATTTACAGTAGAATAAAAGATATTGCTATTAAGTAATTTTTTTATAAAAGTGCATAATATTCATCAGGTTAGATTTGAAAACAAACACAAAAGAAGAAAAGCATGTTATCTGGAATATACACAAACATTTAAATATGGGGCATAATCTGAAAAGGAATTATTTGCAGAAATTACTGTCATTTAACAGCCTTGATTAAGACAGCCCTACCAGATAGTGCCACTCAACCTTAACTGTCGGCAAGGCTCAGAAGAAATACCTTATTGATGTCAACAAGGGAGCCACTCTTGAACTGGACTGGCACAAGGTTACGCTCCAGCTCGTAACTACTCTGTATGTCCATGTTCTGTGAGATATTTGTGTATACTTTTTTTGATTAAAAAAACCAAAAACCCCATACCTCAAGATAACATGGCACATTTTGCTCCTCTTTGGATTTCCTTAAGGTAACAAAAAGTTTTGTTATGATTAAAAAAACCCCTTAATTCTCTACCCAAACCAGTGTTCATCCTTCCAGACACATCCATCCAATGCAAGTTATTTCTTTTTAAATCCCATGTGAATTACATTTTCCTGTCTTAACATATGGTAAGAACAAATGGGAAATGTTCTCATACTAGTAGAGAGACTGAAGTCTAACTCTGTCTAGTAGAAGATTGCACCTCTACTGGCAATATGCTTACAGAATTTAGAATTACAGATTAGATACCACTGTTTTTTCTGCCAAAGACCATCTTCCCCAAACAAGACAGATGGCACATTGAAGCAACAGGATTCAAAGGTATTCAGCTCCCTTTACAAGAGAAGAAACAAAAGATGGGAGACAACAGCTTATTTATTATTTGAACATCTGACAGGGGTAACAGGTAAAGAATAACCTTATACTAAGATAAAGGGAAGCTTCAACTAATGGAAAGCTTTTACTAATGTTCAATAGTTCCATTATTTCTTGGAATGTAATGTTAAAGAGACTGTATAAGATCCAATTTCACAGCATCAATAACCCCATTACTAAGTAAGCAGAAAAAGAGGAAGGTCAGGCCAGGCACGTGACACAGAGAGAACGCTAGAGTTAAACTCACTCCATCTGTCAGGCTGTATCCCTAGTTGCTACATATCCATTTAACAGCATGAGAAACATGTATGTTGATCATAAACCCCAAAACATTTGTCTTACCACAGGTATAGAAGCATGACCAAAGGTCAAAATGCTATTTAAAGCACAATCAATACTTGTTTATACCCTTTAACCAGGTTCATTTTCACAACACATTTTCCTTAAATGCTCGCACCAAGGCAATACAAAGACTTACTCAAAAGTTAACTCACAAGTTAACTATTTGGACAAAACACTGGAATGACTTAGCAACACCATGCATTGCTTTCCTGCAAGAAAATGAGGGGCAGGGAAAATCTAAAAAGAGTAGTGGATGTTCTCTGCATTTTTCTGTTTCTGTTTCACTGCTTCCACATAGCCTACACTCTCTTGGCTATAGGCAAAGAGGGCAAACCCAGGGGAAAAGAGATACAGCAAATCCAGCAATTCCTGATAACTCAGCCAACATGCTTAGAATAAGCCAAACACAACTCATTTTGCACTTGTGACAAACTTTAATGCAGAAGTGCAATAATCCTTAATGCAAAACTCTGAAGCAGAAGAGAATTGTCAATGCTATTCTTACCAAAATTGTATAAAAGCTATAAAAATCCTTAGAATTAAGAGCATACGGTGAATGTACCATAGGGACCTAAATGCACCTTACAGTTCAGACAAAAAAAGTATTGCAGATGTTTTGAAATATTGAAATCAAGAACATGAAATAAATGAGAAGCATGAAAAACAAATACTCAGAAAGATTAAGGAAAAGGCAATCAGGAAGGAATGGAGAAGACATTAATGAAGACAGATATTAGATGGAAGGAGCCCGAAAACACAGCCAAAATGGAAATCAGAAGGCACAGCTTTAATTATAGTTTTGATCCACCTACCACGTAAGATAGAAACATTTAATTTCCTCACTTTCCCAAGGAAATGTACGCACAGCATATCAGTGGCCCACAAAAAGCAAGCACTTAAGTAATAATGATTTTTGCTAAGATGTATGTACACACCCTACGGTATTCCCCCCTTACAGGCTCAAAGGAATCTTTTGCTTATTGATGCTTAAAAAAAAAAAAAAAAGATTATTTTATCAATATTCATTAGCCTCTTATTTTGAATGTATCTAAACGTATTTGGATTTCAACACCTAGTCAGATGCATAATTAGCCAAATGGCTTCTTCACTTGAACTGAATGTTAATTTCCAGATTTCCGAAGGGATATGCAAACTGCTTTGAAGAATTGATGGGATGACTGTCAGTTGAGTATTTATTTCTTTTTCACAGTATTTAGAAAAACCCATTCCTGAATCAGATCCAACCTTGCTCCTTCTAGAAAACACAAGCTCAATTTTTGTGAAATTCTCTTTGTCTGGCAAAACTACACAGCGGATATCATTCAAACTGTACAACTGAAGGCTGTCAAATTGTGATCGCTGGCATGAAGCATCCAAAAAGTTAGGTGCCAGATAAAAGATATTGTTTTCCCTTAAGAGACCTATATGAGTAGTTGTAAGAACAAGAGCTCTATCCACAGTCTGCTTAGCACAGTCTACTTTCACTGAGGTATACAGCAGTACATGAATGTCACCTAAAGAAGGTTTAATACTTCCCATATTTTCATGGAGTAAGTAAACCAGATCAGCTAATTCCGTTCTAAATTTACAAGACAATTGTACTCCATTTGAAAACACTAAGTCATTTATTTCTGATGTCCAGTCAAGCGAAATCTGCATCAAATCATCTTTCAAGAGCTGGTGATTTAAATAAACAGCATCATCCGTTGTAGAAATCAAAACGCTCATTATGTCATGGCAAATTCTTTGAGTGAAGTGTTTGTTATAGGTAAATATTGTGAGCAAACCATCTTCAGCGGAACACGAGAGAGTAATATTCTGTCCAGCAAAGCCAACTTGAATTTCCCTTATTGTGGTGATGGGAACCTCATGAAACATTGCCAAGGAACTCTGGCAGATGTCTTGTTTGACTGACAAAACAACAACATACAGAACAGAGCTGAACAAAAGCAAGCAAGCAGGTTCTGGATCAGGTTTTTTGCAATTGCCAGCAGCGAGCCAATATAGACCTTTCAACTCCTCCATTCTAATACAAATTTGAGGTAAGGCACAGGTCAAAAATTCCAGCACTTCTTTCAGAGAACAGACCTGAAGCTTCAAAAAGGTGTCAGGAAAATGCACAAATTTCTGTATTAATACAAGTCTGTTTTCCAGCTCTTCATCTTTACAACAGCATACAAATCCTTCAGAGGTCTTTTTCACACAGGCATCGGAGATTTCTGTGCTTACGCGCATCGTGATAGCCTCCTGCACAGGGGATTCAGGCTGAATGACATTTTCACTATGAGCCTTGGCACCATCAGTAGAGTGGGACACATCTTGATTCGTATCTGACTTGAAGAATATATTTATTTGCAAGTTTCTTATAAATGGCAGATTTTTTATTAATGATACTGCTTGTGCACATCTCTCGCTTCTGTCACACAAGCTTCCCAACTCTTTAATTTGTTTAGAAACCACCGTACTGTTGAGCAGCTGATGACTGGTATCTTTGTAAAGGCAGGAAAGCTTACTGAAAAGATACCCCAAACCATAGGTGTGCTCTGGGCTCACATCAAAACGAGAAGCTATTGACTTAAAAGAAATCAAATCAGAGTCTTTTTGTGTTGGAAGCTGAGAATTGCTAGACTGGTCTTCAATTGTCGGGTGCACAGTCTTAAATGGGCTGTTTTCTTTAGAAGTTATTATTTCAGAATGCACATTAGACTGAGAAAAGAGAAGGTATGATATGCTGTTAAAGCCAGCCTGCTCATTAGCACCCATTAAGGATCCTACAGGAGACAGCTGTTTCAAGTGGGAACAATCAGATTCAGTTCTTGAGCTGTCACAATTTTGAGAAGCAATTATTTTATCGTCAAAATGATTGAAATTTTCAACCTTGCAGAGTGAATAAGCCACATTATTTAAGTCATGACTTTGTAAAGAAGTAGATAAAACATTCTGATAAGGAACATTCTTACTCTTTAAAGTATTAATATTTTTAGAGTGAATTAAACTACTTTCAATGTCACAACGACAAGCAAAGCCCTCCTGTTCTGAATTACTCCTTTCATTCTCAAATGCCTTCTCTGATGTAAAAGGGGAGGAGATTCTTCCAGAACTGGAAAATAAATCCCACATCTCTGTATATTCCTTTGGTCTTTTATGGTCTCTTACTCCTGTGTTTTCTCCACACAACTCAGAAGCACAATTGCCGTCTTTAGACATAAATGGAAAGCCATAATGTGGCTGCCACTGTTGACTATTCTGTTAAAAATTTCAAAAGAAGAAAATAGAAAAGTCTTTATCAAACTTTCTGATTTGAACATTTCTTAAATTGAGGATTGATTTTGATTAGGTTTGTACAATCATTCCAAATTGATACAATCATTGTACAATCTCTCAAAATTAGAAAGAGAAAATCCAACAGAAGCGATTGAGGTCTGATTCAGGAATGGTTGATCTTCCCAGCACACCACTGCTTTTCCTTTGTACAGTATCCATTTCATTTGGTTTATATTTGCTTTACTCACAAAACACAGGAAAGTTAAAGGGCGATGCAGAGATTTGTAAGCCCTTTATTATTTCTCCAGACATGCACAAAAAAGTAATCCTATGCTATCCAAGACAGCATAACAAAATCCAACACAGTTTAAAAATAAAAGTGTAAAAGTCCAAAAGAAGTCCAAGTTGGCGGTGTTTCAGCCGTCCTGTTATTAAGGTTCCGATCCATAAAGGTATTTAGGATTTACTCACCAAGACAAGTAATTAACCATGGTTCAAGCAAAAGTGAGGCAACCAAACAGGTAGGGATCTAAGCCTCAGTTTAAAAATACCTGCGTGAATCCTTCATGACACAGGCAAGTTTGCCCGATGTAACTTCTTAATGTTATAGATGCCCTTACAGTAGTGAGTTCATTGTGAGTCAAAAATGTGAAGTGGTATTCTGAATTCAGACAATCTCTCCTCATTAAATGCTTTTATCCTCTAGAGATCAGGAAAAGGATACTGTTCCAAATGAAGAATCATGACAAAACAAGGAAGAAACATCCACAATAACACCATATCTTTCAAATAAGGAAAAAGCTATGCCCAATCTGAAAAAAATCACTTAAATTCCATCTGGTAAAATACATTGCTGTCTCTATTAGTCATTAATCTTGCTGTGAATTCAAAATTTTAATTATGCAGCTAAACATTAAGAAATTTAATTACAGGGCATGCCATAATTTAAGACAACCATTTCATTCTGACAAATTACGACCTACCTCATACTTCAGCTTGCGTTGAAGAGTGCCATTATTAAGCCTCTCATTACCCTAAGAACAGAAAAGGTACAGGTGATTATTAAAAATAGTGCCTTCCTTGTATAAGTTTATTTTAAAGTATTTATAGAAAGAGACTTTCTTTTTAATAGTCAAAAATAACAATTTTCTTATTGATATTTGTTAAACTACTGGCTTAGAAGTCATTCACCCCAGTCTTTGATTGAATTTTAACAATGTATTTTACAGACATAAAACGAAGATTTTTATTTTATCTGCAAGCTTCCTGTTGCCATTTACACACTCTTCCCTGCAAAAAAAATTGAATACAACATAAAACAGCCACTGGGAAAAAGATGAACAAAATCTAAAACTGATATCCCTGATTTACTGTTTACTTTTTTGGTAAACTAAAATATTAAGTAAACATAGGAAAACAGGAAAATTATTGAACAACACCACTAAATCAGTGGTTATACATGGTGCATTGAAAGTCAGGATTTTCTACCCATCTCTGCTCACCTTTAAACTTTCTGTAGACCAGGACGGGCTAACATCATTATCCTCAGCTTTATGATGAATATTCTGGAGCCTTCTCTGCACTTCTTGTTCAATAAAGGCATTGATCCTTCAAGATATAAAAAAGGGGTTTTTTTTAAAAAAGTATACTCTTAGATAAAAATCAAGACAAGCTAAAAGGCTCTTCAAAATGCTTATGAACTGAAAGTACCACACAACTCTTAATTGGCAGGCTCAATGCTAGACCAGTTTTATTCCTCCTTAAGGAACATGGACTTTTGAGCAAGCGTTCATCTAACGGGCAAAGGTTAACAATTCGTTATCATAATTAGACAATTTATTGCACCACAGGTTAAGCCACTGCTATGCCGCATTCAAGCAGCATCGAGGGTAAGAGAGATGAAGAAGAAAGAGAAGGCTGGGGTTGCATCTTTAGTTGCTTAATGGTTTGCTTTTACCACCTTTCCAATATCGGCAACTTGGGCTAACAAAAGTTTGGTCTTCAAACAGAAGGAACGTTCCAAGAGTTGATACTAACAACTGCATTTGTAAGTGTAAAAAGAACAGAGAGCAAATAGATTTTAAGTGATACTAGGCAGCTGGCCTCTCAAAAAAAGGCTTGAGAAAATTTCATTTACTTTGTTGCTTTAAGTGCATATAAAGCAATACCATATAGACAAGTAACTGTAAACACAAAACCAATTTAAATACATTTAAGCCTATAGTTTCACAAACCTCTACCCTAAAACAAACTGCAAAGATTAGCCTATTGGTTATTTAAAGTAAAATACAGCAAATTAGTTTTATTTCCAGACTAGTCTTTAAGTACAATAACAGTATTTAATTACAATCCAACCCTAGCAGAGTGATCTTTCAAAATATTTCTTTTTTTTAAAGCTACTGTTTGCATTCATATCAAAATATTGCAGAAAAGCAGGTTACTTACCTATCATCAACTAGCGGAGTAGTGGGTGGATGTGGCTTTGTTGGGCTGGTAGGGGAAGTGGTATGGGACAGTCTCTCTTCTAACGTTCCATGATTTCCTTTCTGAGCACCATCACCCTCATATATTTTTTGCTTCAGCTGCCGAATTTCCTGGTCCAGGCTATAAAGAGATCTTAAAATGTAGTTTGTTTTGGTTTAGACTTCATTCCCATAGTTCTTATGGGAAGTACTGTACTTACACTGGGATACATATAAGTAAGATTGTAGGTGTTAACATTTATGAAGATATAAAAATCATAATTGTTTTTAACCGTATTTAGATAGGAAAATAGATACAGCTCAAAATCACATTACAACAGTCGTCCTATGTTAAATAAAACAACTTCAATAACTTCCAGTGCAAAAGGTATCTAACTCAGCACATTAAATATTAATTCATAAGACTTAACTTATCTATTAGGATCACTTGAATAAACTTTCCTCATTAGAGAACACTATCAGTGACCTCAATTATTAACTTCCAGTGTGAAGTAAATTAATAAATGGGAAGAAAGAAATTAAAAACTAAAAATATAGCACTAATCTCAAAAACCAAAGACAACTTAAAACAACGATGAGGCAAAACATAACTGTAAGATAACCTTTAGATTGTGTACTATACCTATAAATCTTATTTTCCAGTTACTCCTCCTGTCTGTATATATTTTACTTAGAAAATAAAACATCTAGTATTTATTTTACATATACCTAATAAATCACCTTTTGAAATTGAAATGTCCTCACTTTCTTTAACAAATAAATTCCATTCCAGATAGATTTATGCACAGAACAGAACGTGTAAAATTGGATACCATATTTTTGACTAAAAATGCCTGAGGCATGTAGTATAAAATAAGAAGCACTTCTTGCAATATTTATCACTTAGTCAAAACAAACTATATAATAATAATGTAATCTGCAGAACACACTTTTCACTTGTAATGTAGCTGAGATTAGATTAGTAACACAGTAATAATCTTCCCCATTTCCATTACAACTTCTGTCTCTCAAGGTAATTGTTTTTCTAGAGGATATCTGAAAATTAAAGAATAAAAGAAAAGAAGTTCCTACAAAAGCAGGGGAAACTGCAAAGTTGGGATCCTACCACTTATCCTACAATTGCATGTATCTAAATTGAAGTACAATACTACAACTACTTTATTCCATCCTGAAGGTTAAAACAGAAAATTAAAGAGGTGATGAACGCTGAGGTTTAGGCTGCAGTAAAGCAGGCTGAATTGTTATTTCATTTTTAGAGTACTTTTTGCAGCACTGCCAGAAGCCATCTATTTCTTTTGATTAGCAGCAAAACGATCTTGCATCCTGAGGGAAAGTGGATGGGAGATGGCTGATGGATACAGCAGAGTGTTTGCATCTACGGAAAATCAATTTAACCACAAAAATCTGAATTACATTAAAGGAACAAAGATTATGTCTTGATTTGTAAACATCCTACTATCAAAAGATATCACTTCCTATAGCTATCAACTTCTCCAGCCATGTGCTCCATCCACCAGTAAGCACACTAAACTGCACCTTGACTCTTGGGAGTGATACATCCCATTGTCACAAAGACGACTCTAATGTTGTTTTATGTTCATTCTATTACCACAAACGTCTGTCATTAAAGACAAAACGCGTATGCATTACTCCAGTAGAAGTTAACTTTAAATTATTGTTTTGGGGGTCATCCTCATAGGTGAAAGAATTTGAGCTAAAATATTCAGAGAATCACAGAATGGTTGAGGTTGGAAGGGACCTCTGAAGATCATCTAGTCCAACCACGCTGCTCAGCCAGGGACTGCTAGAGCACATGAACCAGGATTTTGTACAGATGGTTTCTGGATATCTCCAAGGAGGGAGATTCCACAACCTCTCTGGGCAGCCTGTTCCAGTGCTCAGTCACCCTCACAGTAGAGAAGTTCTTCCTTATGTTCAGGCGGAACTTCCTACGCTGCAATTTGTGCCCGTGGCAACCCATCCTATTGTTGGGTGCCAATGAGAAGAGTCTGGCCCCTAGTGTTCTCTAGGCACTCTCCCTTTAGATGTTTATAAACATTAAGCAGATCCCCTCTGAGCTGTCTTTTCTCCAGGCTGAACAGGCCCAGCTCCCTCAGCCTTTCCTCCTATTAAAGATGCTCCAGTCCTTTAATCGTCTTTGTTGCCCTTGGCTGGACGGGCTCCAGGAGTTCCATGTCCTGCCTGTACTGGGGAGCCCAGAACTGGACACAGCACTCCAGGTGGGGCCTCACCAGGGCTGAGTAGAGGGGGAGGAGAACCTCTCTCGACCTGCTGGCAACACTCTTCCTAATACAACCCAGGATACCATTGGCCTTCCTGGCCACAAGAGCATGCTCACTGCTGGCTCATATAACCTGTCCACCAGGACTCCCAGGTCCTTCTCCACAGGGCTGCTTTCCAGGTCAGCCCCAAACCTGTACTGGGGTTAATCATTCCCATATGCAGGACCCTGCACTTTCCCTTGTTGAACCTCATGAGGTTCCTCTCTGCCCATCTCTCCAACCTCTCAGGGTCCCTCTGAATGGCAGTGTAGCCATCTGGCATATCCAACACTCCTCCCAGTTTAGTATTATCAGCAAATTTGCTGAGGAGGCACTCTGTTCCTTCATCTAAGTCACTGGTGGATAGACTGAACAACATTGGACCCACTGTTATTCATAATATTCAAACCCATATTATTCAGATAGATTGAACAACATTGGACCCACTGTTATTCATAATATTCAAACCCATATTATTCAAACTGGAAAAAAGCCCCATTTTATCCAGTTATGATGGACTTCCGCTCATAGAGCATTTCAAAGGGATATTGCATTTAAACATTTTCAGAGAGTTAACATGGATCTGAACCTGAGCACATCATCCTATAATGGTATCTAGATAAACAATGCAAGGTCCTGCATCTGGGTCGGGGCAACCCCAGGCACAAATACAGGCTCAGTGATGAGTGGCTTGAGGCCAGCTCTGAAGAGAAGGGTGAGTGAGAAGCTGAACACGAGCAGACAATGTGCGCTTGCAGCCCAGAAGGCCAATAACTGTGTCCTGGGCTGCATCAAGAGAAGCGTGGCCAGCAGGTCAAGAGAGGTGATTCTGCCCCTCTACTCCCCTCTTGTAAGGCCCCACCTGGAGTACTGCGGCCAGTTCTGGAGCCCCCATCACAAGAGAGACCTGGAGCAGCTAGAACGAGTCCAGAGGAGGCCTCCAGGAGGATCCAAGGGCTGAAGCACCTCTGCTGTGAGGACAGGTTGAGAGAGTTGGGGCTGTTCAGCCTGGAAAAGAGAAGGCTCCAGGGAGATCTTATAGTGGCCTTCCAGTACCTGAAGGGGGCCTACAAGAAAGCTGGGGAGGGACTTTTCATAAAGGCAGTTAATGACAAAACAAGGGGAAATGGGTTTAAGCTGAAAGAGGGGAGGTTTAGATTAGATATTAGGAAGAAGTTCTTCACTGTGAGGGTGGTCAGACACTGGAACAGGTTGCCCAAGGAAGTTGTAGATGCTCCTCCCTGGAAGTGTTTAAGACCAGGCTGGATGAGGCTTTGAGCAACCTGGTCTAGTGGAAGGTGTCCCTGCTGATGGCAGGGGGGTTGGAATTGGATGAGCTTTAAGGTCCCTTCCAACCCAAACCATTCTATGATTCTATAATAAGAAACATATACAATTCATACACTTACTATAGTACCCAAGACGTTGTGTACTCTGAAGTATAAACTCAAACACAAGAGTGATTAGTAGCCTGAAACATTTAACATCCTATCATGTATCTTAAGATTTCCTTCTGCCTGAACATTCATAGAAACATTCTGAACAGAATTATTCAGGCCCCTGGGCGATTCACTGAAAGACTTCAAAGTTTTATTTAGTTTGTGCAAGAGGACTTTAAAGTAAACAAGAAAAAAAACAAGGGGAAGAAAAAAAAAAAAAAAACTTCCTTGGTATCTTTTCCAAACCTCAGTCTTGTAGCTGACAGCATATTTTTTCACTTATCACACAATCCAGCAATCTCTCGAGGGCTAAGCTGTCTATTTTTGCAGAACCTCCAGTTGTTTATAGCTGACTTCAGTAAAGCGAGGTACTTAGTGTAGAAAATGAGATTTTATGTCCAAGACAATTACGAAAAATAATGGCAATACCCACAACAAAATAGTAACTCAGTATTGAAGATGCTTAACTAAAACCCACACAGTGTAGCTCTAAATGTTGAAAAAGTGACCTCTACAGAGGGCATAAAAAGGAACTGTTCTCTTCTGATAGTGGTTTAAAAGGAAAGGATATAGAAGAGCTCTTCAATTTGTCTACAGGCAAGTTTCTTTTTTTAGGTGTTTTTTCTAATCAAGCATCTGTTTGAAGGGCTTACGAAAGGAGAGTCAGATAATTAATGGAATATTAAAAAAACAAATGACAAATGCTACCTCAAGAAAAAACACTTCATTGTTTCACCAATAATCACAGGTTTTAAAGCTCTACAATTAGCAAATCATACAACACATTTTAAAATGGTAATTCTGTCCTTTTTCCATACTGCATGGATTAATTGCATTAATCCCAGTGGATTTTTGCTCTGGCCAAAAATAAAAGATTTCTTCCTCCTCTTCCACATAGATCCTTCCTTACCTGAATCACTTTTATCTGAGTCTCCCATACTTGTGTTAAATGTTATGCTACCAGATACCATGTGTGTAACAGATGCCACTGCTTCTGTATCTAAAAGGGTTTGTCATCTCACAGAGCTGTATTAAAGCCTCCATCATTTTCCAATAAGCTGAAAAACCACCATAAAATTTTATGTGGATATATGGCTAGCCTATTTTTTTTTTAGCCCTGAAACCAATAACAAAAACATTTCACCTATTTACTTTGAATACCAGAAGTGTTTAGTACATCACCAGTTGAGAGAGACAGCTGACAGTCTACTGCAACTATCAGTCTCCAAATCTTGAACAAACATCTAGCTTGTTATTAACAAAGAAACAAAATGTTATACGTTAATATTTTGAGAGAAAAAAAGTTGTTAGATGGTACAAGTTTTTGTAAGGGCAGAACATAAGGTTGGCTGAGCTTTCTAAATAGGTAAAACAATTTATTTAAGCACTGTGATGGCTAATGCAAATACTGTACTGCTGAGGATGGGATAAGTATCAGAACACAACAGAAAATAATGAGTGAGCAAGAATCCTTTGAAAAGCAAGACAGAGTTCCAGTTCTGGGTAAACTACTTGAAACTTACCAAGAAACTCAAATACTGAAACACAGAATAAATCATTCTCTTGTCTAAGGTATAAAGTGATTCACTTTGTGGACAGGTTCTAGTAAACAGAAGCTACCACAACACTTACCGTTCTCGGTCTTGTTCAAGAGCCTTCTGCTCAGCTTCTAGACTAGCCTGCAGACCCGCCTGTTCGCTGCAGCTGTTGTTCAAGGTGGCAAGCTTCTGTTTCTGCTCTTCAATTTCAAAGTCTATTGTCGAACGACGTTGCAAAGCAGAGTGCCTCCTTTCTAACTTAGCAACAGCTTGCTCCAGTGCCTCTCTCTGCTGTTTTTCCCTCGATTCAAGGATTTCTTTTTCCTTTTTCCGAACCTTTTCTTCCTGACGAGCTACATTGGCTGTGAATTCAAACGTTTCTTGAAGCTGCTGCAGTTGATTTGTGCTAGCTCTATACTGGGCAAGCTGCTCTTCTTTTTCTTCTATTTCTTTCTCTATTTGATAGAGAGTATTATCTAACCCTAACAAACCCCTGTCAAGGACTTCAGAAGCTCTTTGTTTTTCTTCCAGCAGAGCTGGCAAATGATTACTCCTCAGGTACTCAAGCTGGCGTACTTTTGATTGGAGCCTGTACTCCACTGGCTTTATCTTGTCAACTTCTTCAGCCTTCAGTACAGCATCCACAAAGTTTTCATCATCTCTCTTGAGATTTAAATGTTCTTCATGTGCAAATTTTAAGTGTTCCAGAGCTCTTTTTTCATCGGCTATTTCCTTTTCTAGGTGATCCATTTGTTGAACTAAATCTTTTTCCAAAATAGTTAACTGTTCCAGTTGTTTCCTTTTAAACTCTATGAAATCATGTTGTGCTTTTTCTAACTCTTCACAGTTTTCATCACCTTCAGATCGGGCTTCCTTGACTTTCAAAAGAGATTCTCTAATATCTTCAAGATCTCTTTTCTCTTCTTCAACTCTTTGTACATCTCCTCTCTTCAGGATCTCTATCATGACCTGCTTCTCTCGCAGCTGTTCTTCTAGATGAGCCACCAGCATCACCTGCTCCCTTTCTTGTTCTTCAAGTCTCTTTTTTTCTGATTCCAGCTTAATATACTGTTCATCTTTTTCCTTTTTAAGTTTTTCTAGTTCACGGAAAATCTGCATTTTCTCTGCTTTTTCATTATGATTCAGTTCTTGTAGTCGCTGCAACTCCTCTTTGACCCGGCCAAAAATTTCTTCCTGCTGCTTTTTCTTTTGAAGTTCTATTTCCTGTTGTTCCCGTAACCTTTCTTCTTCAAATTTTTCTTTTTCAGCCAGCAAATCCTTTAACCTGCTCTCAATGTGAACACTTCTCCGTTTCAGACTCTCTTCCTGTTTTCGAATTTGCAGTTGTACTATTTCTGTTTCTTTGCGCTGTGACTCTACCTCTTGCTGCATTCTTACAAGTTCTGCTTTGTCGGATCTTTGTTTTTCTTCCATCTCTTCTATTTGTTTCCTACAGTAAAACATTTACATGCAATATTTCAAACTTTTCTCTTTTCCAAAAGACAACATATCCCTTAGAAGTTAAAAAGGTCTGGACAAGGATTTTGCAGTGTATATAATAGTTTCTTTTTTTTTAATAGTTCTGTTTTGCTACAGGTTAAGATTTTTTACATTTCTTGGAAGCGACTCAATGCACAAGACAAATGGTAAAGAGATTCTTGTAGTTTATTTCAACATAAGCAGTTGTGGATATATAAAAATATAGGAAGACACGTTATATAGCATTTATGTTAGTAGAAAATTAGACGTATTTAGTTCTGTGAAATCCAATAAAAATACTGATATAACACATCAGTGCACATAGTGAAGATTAACTATTCGTATATTTATGTATACATACATTCTCATATACACAAACTTGTATAAAAGGACTTGATTAGAAATGTGCCTCACCAAATTTAAGCCAACAGATTCATTAAAACAATGTCTTCTCTTTAGGTGAACCCAACTGAATTACTGATAAACAGGATTCTAAGCTTAGGAACAGATGTATTTGAGAGATAAATTACTTTAAGACAAATTGTGTCCTGTGCAGTCTCTCTTTTAAGGTTCTACGGAATTCCAAATGAGGACAGAGATTTGAAGGTCACCATTATCTCCATAATACAGTCGCCTGAATATAGGTGGAGACAACCTGCAAGTTGGTTGGTTATTTTGAGAGAAGTTAAAGTCAGGTAAGTTAAAGCACAAGCAAAGCAGTTTTGGCGCAATCTGAATTCAAATTCTATCAACATAACAAAGAGGATAAAAATTAGTGATTCTTTTGCATCATACTTTGAATAACATCTAATGCTTCAGAGTTTCAGGGTTTTTCTGAGTTTACTGAACTTAGTCCAACTATATATAAACAGCTCTTTCAAAATGAACCAAGCAGTGTAAAGCTGAGAAGGCAGAAAGTATCTTTCAGCTTCTGAATCTAATGAATGCTGTGATCTGCAACAAGGTGAGAGCCATTGCTTTTAAAGTCCTAGCAGGAA
>NW_010316038.1:38283-50324 GCF_000700745.2 Antrostomus carolinensis
TGCCAGCTGACAGCAGTATTTTCTTTTGTACTTCAAACCGATTGCAAAATAATATTCTGATAAGTAAGATTGGTATGTCCATACCAGCACTACAGTTTTATTTAAGAGAAGCAGAGTTTATAATGCGAGTTTTTCCAAACAAGATTTGATCCAAAGGCAACTAAACCATAAAAAAGATCCAAATAAAGAATGTAATTGGCCACTTTTTAAATAATATAATGAAAATTAAGAGCGAGAGTAGTATGTCACATTTGTATAGTCTATCCTCCTCATACCTCGTGTTTGGTATTTTCTTTGCTAAAGATCAGTTAGCTACAGTTCAGCTTGTCTATCTATCATGAATCAATAAGAATGACCAGTTCAAGAAAATAACCAAAATCTTCATAGAAGAGAAAAAAAAAATTATTTGTATCAGGATCCTGTGCTTGCTGAGTAACACTGTGATTCCAAATTAATGCTTTAAAAGAGTCTAAAACATACACACACACACACACACGTAAAGACCATAGACAATGATCTTACCTTTTACTTTCTAATTTTTCAAGCTCCTCTCGTTGCTGTCTCTCAAATTCTAGCCTGATTAAAAAAATAAAAAAACAAAAAAACAAACCAACAACACAGTGAAAAAGTTATTATTTCCTGAATATCACAAAAAATAGGAAGATACGATGCAATTCAGAGTCTGTTTAGATTACAATAATGGTACAAATCAAAAGTTTTATAAAGCTATTTTCTACAATAACACAAAATATTTCCTTCATTAGGGTTACAAATTAGATATCATGCTTTCTGACATGAGTACAAATAGAAAAGTAAATGAATTTCTGGGGTGGGGGAGGAAATATTTTTAAAATAAAGTTAACAAGACAGATAAATGATTAGCAGAGCTTCTGCAAGTTAACTACATGCAGGGATGGCAATCAATACATAGAAACTAAATTTCTCTACCTTAGACAGATCGGTCCTTTTACAGGGAAAAGACTGCCGTGGGAGGCAGGGGGAAACAGTGCGATCAATTAAGAGAGGAATTGACAGAAAAAAACATATTAGCGGTACAGAATATTTTAAAGTCAACAACAGTTTGTTTTATTAGAGGTTAAATTGGTTAGATCCATAGAACATTCTTCACATTACTATCCAAAAGTAAAATTTAAATAATTCTTCTTTCTAAACGCATCTTTCAAATGCCGATGATGGTTAATCGATGCTCAGCATTCTGTGGTTCTTTACCTTGGCCACTTCTGAGAAAGGAAAGAGATACAAAACTGTGCTACCACATGCTCATCGTTCTTTTCTCTCCCTAGGAAAAAAAACCCAAACAAAAAAAACCACCACACAAAAAAAACCCCATTACTATGGGGTAGCCAGTGGGGTTGAAAAACCTCAAATTCCAGGAAACACTCAAGTACAGAACACAATTCAAATTCATTTATCTAAAATATTCTGAGATTTTAATATATTTAGTTTGATAAGGTTCTGAATAATTATGGAGAGTATTTTATGTCATTTTTAATATCAGCTCTTATTACAGTTGTACAGAACGTATTTTAATTTTCTTTGAAAGACACGTGGTTTTGAAGCAAGTTTTTCAAAACAAAGTTTTTCTAGGCTTTTTTAAAGCACAGAGAACCTATATATGGACTAAAATAGTCATCCAAATACACAAATATATAGTTTTTTCACGCCTGCTACAGCTAAATGAGTTTGCAGATTAGTGAGATAGTTCATAAACACTGAAAAAATGCAAGACTGCACCACAAGTTAACTTCCAAGTATGTGAGGAACTGCAGTTTAAGATGCCACAACCACAATTATATAGCCAGGTTTTTTTAAAAATAAGGTAAATTTAATATTTCTTTCTTAAAACCATACAAATACCTATGACAAAAAAGAATTGCCCTTGGAAACACGCGAAAATACACCAATAATCTAACATTTATAAAGTAGTTTAAATGAACTTTGATTCCTACACGCTCAAGAAGCATCCTTCTAATCGTGGCAATACTGGAGAAAGACTAGTTTAACAAATTCAATTTTTCTATATTTCTCAAAAAATTCATTAAAAAAATACCTTCTACAATGCCTAACATATTAGCAAATATAGATTTTTATACACAACTACAGACATCCAGAGCCTTCATATAAATGTCTCACCAAGAGCCCCTTCAAATTTGCATTAAGACTATGTCAAGGATGGGCACTTCTGGGCACTATCTCAACATTACAGCACAAGGAGAGATGACAACAACTTAGTATTTTTATTTTTATCATCATCTCTGTAGCAGCAAAATCCATGAACTTATGCAAAGAGGAAAAAAAATAAATCATAAGGGACCTTCAGAAAGCAAAAGCTTAATTTAATGGTTAACATGCACTGGGGTTTTTTTGTTGTTTTCTTAAGCTATACCTCAAAAGCCCTGGCTTTGGCTATGGTCTACCTCTGGAATTCATAGCTGTTAGATATCACTTCTTACCTAGGGCTTGGCTGACAAATGACACTATATTCATCATTACTTCAGTCTAAAGTAATAAAGACCCTGGGGAAGACAAGGCTGGTCTGTGGAAACACAGATGTCTGTTGGGCACTGTCAGATGTAGACCATCTTTGCTTAGACAGCTGGCAAAGATGATTTACAAGTATTCCCATGCTTGGTTAAGCCATAATGAAGTAAAATGTTTCGGATCAGCTAACATCATGTGCAAAACCCACAGCAAAAATCTTTTGATTTTTGACTGTCCTATAAAACACATAATTTGGCAAACATTTTTATATACACATAAAAATGGTAACCAACTTCTGATTGCGGATACAAGGAAACTGAGCCATCGTAGCAATCAGTCTGATATAAAAACAGGTTAGTAGTGAAAGCTCTGATTTTCTCTTTGAGGAAGGTTCTTCAACACTGGTGTCACAAGAATCAGTGTTACCTTACACCGAAATGATGCTGGTGGTGCTCAAAAGGTTGTACAGGATGGAAGAATGAACTAAGCAGAAATGGTTCTTCTTCAGTGAAAACGGCTATTTCCGAAAGCCAAATATGGATCATCATCAACACTCCAATCAGCAGCTTCCAAATGCTACACCTAGCTGGTTTTAAATATGCAAGTTTAATGCAATTTAGACAAGTAAATACTCCTATGAAGAGGAGGGCTAACGCAGCCTGGTGTTCTGCTGCTGCATAGATTTGCTGGTGCCTAAGAAGGTCTGAGCTCCACTGAAGGCTGTCCTACCACAGGAGTCATTCACAGTGCCTCTGTTCTCTATCAAAGGTACTCATGCTGCAGCCTTTATTTCTGCAAGGGTAATAATGATGCCTGTCTTCCTTAGCTGGCTGCCTGTTTTCTCACTATATTTAGGAATTCACCACTTTTGAGACCATTATCTCAGCAGTATTTGCTTCAAACTGGTTATTTCAAAGTTATTTCGGGACCAGAGAGAATCTGGGGAGGGAGGACAGGCTGTCAATGATTGCAGGAACCTTGTTTCTTTAAGAAGCTAGTACAGAAAAAATAAAATAAAAAAAAAAATCAGCATCACAAAAGAACAATATCACCGGCTGTAACAAATCACTGCCAGTTTTACAAAGCACAGATGCGAGACTGATGTTTTCCGGTTTAGTCTATTCATAATAAAAATCTTTTTCACATAACATCTACCCCCTTTATTAACATGAGCACCACTGTGAATAGGAAAAAATATTAGCTTGAAATTAAAAAGGAAAAAAAAAACATATAGATATTAAAGACTAGAATCCACTATTTCTTCTTTTGTAGATCTACCACAAAGGAATTTAATCTGATCAGTGTTGAATTAAATACTCACAATTTTCCTAGAAAATGTGGCATATCTAGTGATAAGAGCAGTGTAGATAAGCTGCAGGGAAAGGAAGTCAGTTCTACTCGCACAATACTACAATAGCTTAATTTACACAGCACAAAAGTGCAATCTGGTACTACATCTATTAGGAAAGACTAGTACTGGCAAGAATACAAAGATGTTACAATGCCACTCAGTAGCTCAATTTCTGAAATTAATTTAAAAAACAAAGAAACCCAAAACTCCTCACACTAAGTCCATGACAAGACCTAGGTATCTTATGAGTTACAGTATAAGGTAGCTTACAAAAGGTCCACAAATGAAATCTTCAGCATAAATCTATGTGCAAAATTCTATTTTATCCAAAGCTTATTAGCTGAAGCAGTGTTGCATGACACCAGACTAAAGACAAAGACTAGGAACAAGCAGAAAAAACAATATTGCATGTTAAACCAAAATTTTATGCAACTATCTCCACATACAGGAAATCAACGGCCAAACAAAAACCACACACGTGCAACAAAAGCCACACACAAAAACCACCCATCTGAAAACACAATTGAAGATAACACTGACTTTCACATGGGAAAACACAGATACAGTAAGCAAGATCCATCATTTATCTGCTTTCACAACAACTGAAGGTAGCACCCCACAGGCTCTTCTGCCATTGATTGCTACAGAGGCCAGATCTTACAAGCTGTTTATTGCAACCTACAGGAATTGCAAATTTAGCTGCCAGCCTTTATATTATCAATAATTAAACTGTAAGAAAAACTAGTCTTGCAAGTGCTATATTAACAGTAGGCAGAATGCTAGTCAACTACAGAAGTCACACAAAAAAACCCAGAGGGCCAGCTACTGAGTCTAGACCTACACTGCTGGTGGGCACTATACCATGATGTCGTGAGAAACTGATACCACAGTCTATTCTAATACAGGGATACCAAAGGACCATGTCCTACATTGTTTCTGATTTTTTTAAAAAAACAAAACAAAACAAAACCAAATTTAGTGTAGAATATTCTTTTCCATCTCCACTTTTCCAGGAAGTAAGATGTTCACTCCCACCCAACACCTTGGGTACAACTGTCCTGCCTTTGCTACCCAGAGATCAGATTTATTGACTGTGTTACCCAGGCTGTACACTCAGAAGAATAACCACTGCAGCACTGTACTTGCTAAGCACCATTCCTAGCTGGAAGTACAGAGCTCAAGCATCCTGCAAGCTGTCTAATTCTTTATGAATACCATTGGCTTTGAATTATGACTAAGGCCTAAATGTTTGGGGTGTGCTTTATTCAAAACACTTTCTTTTCTTGAACTTGCAATTACCCTAGTCACCTGTTCCCCTTAAAGTAGCACTTTCTGCAGAATTACATCTTTGGGACAAGCTCACCACATGATTCAGAAAAACCCCAGAGCTGTCACAAAGGAGGAGATGGAAATAAAACACTGTTAGCATCAACATAAATAAATTTAAAATTGTCATGGAACCCCAGCCTAAGCTGAAAGCTGCTGTTGCCAAATTGCTGTCCATAAAGATGTATCAATTACAAAAGATGCTTTCTCCTATTGTTTTTTAAGACCAGGGCTCAGTTAAACTGCAGTGCAAAGTTCAGAGCCTACCTTCTCTTTGCAGCCATCATAAAAGCAGTAAAACCAGTCACATTTCAGATTGTTGGGTTTTTTTAATCACTGATCTATTAGGATGACAACCGCCTCTGGACTGAATGGGCAATGTGTATCATTAGGTATATCACCTATTGTCTTAAACACAGTTAAAGATCATAAAATCATAGAATCATGGAATGGTTTGGGTTGGAAGGGACCTTAAAGCTCATCCAGTTCCAATCCCCCTGCTATCAGCAGGGACACCTTCCACTAGACCAGGTTGCTCAAAGCCTCATCCAGCCTGGCCTTGAACACTTCCAGGGAGGAGCAGCCACAGCTTCTCTGGGCAACCTGGGCCAGTGTCTCACCACTTTCATAGGAAAGAATTTCTTCCTAAGAATAGGAAGATAAGAGTTTAAATTATGAATATGTAATCATGAGCCTCCTTGCTTAGAAAAAAAACTACATACAGAACAGTGACAATGGAACAACCTCAGACAGGTTTTATTGCTCACAACCAAGTGACAGTCAATGCAGACCTGCATTTCTCCTGCAATGTGAGCCTCAAGCAGAACCCTTTCTTGTGTTTACCAATTAAGCAGGACAAAATATCTATCCCTGCAAGCCAGTTCACAAAAATTAACTGAATGCAGAGTAGCAGGAAAATATCAATAGTTATACCCTCTGCTCGTAGTTTATAGTCTAATAAAAAACAAGCACGAAAGTGTTCAAGAATACAAAGAGTATTTCACCTATTTTATCCTCAACTTCAACAGCAACAGCTCTCTTGTAATCACACCCAAGAAAGGAAAATAAAAGTTACAAGAAGTGCTAAATGGAAAAAATGGTAGTGTTTCTAAAAATCGCTGTATACATTGATAACTTAATTATATTATTCATACTGTTTGATCTCCAGGAAAGCAAGGCAAGATGTTTGAATAGCTGATAAGGAAAAAAGAAGCTATATTCCACAAAATATATAAGGAAAAAAGAATAATTTGTTGTAATCTACGCCATCATAGAGACTTTTTTTAAAATTTAAATAAAGATCATAGGAAACATCCTCTCTATAAGACATATTTAGCATTATCTGAAGACAGTATGAACTCCTTGTGCCAGGGAATCCTTCTTAAGCCTGCCTTCAACTTGCTCGTGCCATTATATTTTGCTGCAAATCTGCAAGACTAAAAGTGAGGCAATGCTGAAACAATCTGTCCTATTCCACACTGACTGCAAAGTCAAGGTCAGTACTGTGCAGTATAACCTAATTATTTATAACAGTATTGTAACAGAGTAACATTATTAGTTGGGGAAAAGCCCACAGTAGTTGACCAGAGGTAACAAAGAACAGTCAGGAACTCTCCCCAGCCCACAGAAAATAAAATACTAGCAACTGTCACTAGAAGTTTTTACATCAAACTATCTGAAAAGCTAAAGAAATAGAAATATGTACATATATTTCTTTGACCTCCTCTTTCATCTCTGAAAAAGATGTAATTTATGAGCAACTAGCTCACTATCTTGAGATCTCTGTAGGTAGCTCAGTAGCGAAAGAGTAACAGCCACATTTGAAGCAGTGTTATTACACATATTCACTGTATTTAAGACATTGTTTAACTTGAAATTATTATTACCTGTCCAATCTTCTAAGTTCTAATGGATAAAGAGCAACTTCACAATAAAACTTGGGAATAAAGCTGCACTATCCAAGCCTATAATTCAATTTACAGCAAATTTTTCAAAAGCACATAGGTGGTTAAAGTGCCTCATCTCACACTCCATTCAAAACACAGGCACTAGCTATTGAAAAAAAAAATTAGAACAAAACACCATCAATTCTCTGTAAGCCACTTTAAGAACACTGCTAAAAACATTAAAAACAGCTTCTCTACAATAGGCAGTCTATGTCATTGTAACTATATAATAAAACTGTTTTCCACATCCTAACTTGGCCACCTACTAGGAGGTATATAGGTGAGAACACAAAACATTCATTTCCCAGCCTTTTTACAGTTGTATTGGTATTATATGAACTCACAAAATCTTAATTTTCAGTTTACAATGCATTTTTCTCAGGAAAAATTGTTAACTTGTAATTCTAAAGAAAGTATAAGTGTAAAATTTGCCATGTCATTATTGTGCTGAACTGCCTTGGTTATAATGCAAATGTTTTCTCCCAGACTCCAGACACTACAACTTTCTTTGTGTTCGATCTATTAGCATGCCTGTTCACTGGTGCAGTTACCCTTCTTGCATTTGAGTAGAGAAAACCCAGCTAAAAGCAAGTTTTAAGCAAGATGGAAAGCTCCTCAGTGTCCCTTCACCCCATTTTCTAGCATGGACTAGTTCAAATAACATTCCTGAAAAGTCCTGGCTTCATTCAGAAGCCCACTATTTAACAATCATAACCTGAGAACAAAATATTTTCTATTACTGCCATTTGAAACATTTAAAGTGCTAAAATGAAGAATGGTTGGAATTTTAACAACTGCATTTTAGAATATACTCACCCTGGATTATAAAGCATAACTGCTGACAGGTTCTCACAAGATTTTGAAAGATCGGTCATAGACAAGCTGAAGGAAGACAGCAGCCCACTCTAACAACAGACCATAAAATAAATGTATTAGACAAACACTGATATGCTTACAAACTCTTACTTTGTTTCACTTTATGAAATTTTAAGTATGTGAAGTAAAGTAAAAAAATATTCCACAGCAATCAAGGTATGTCTCTATTGGTAAGAAAATTGTGAAAAGGTTTAAATTTATCAAACACTGATTTAATCTCACCTTTCTTTTCTCCCTTAGCTTAGCAGCTTCTTTGGGGTGATTAAAGCGAAACATATTGGTTCTTCCAAGTAATATCACAGCACCTGATGAGAAAAACACACACCACTCACTGACAACATTCTGTACCCGAAAATGCCATGCAATTTTTCAGACACACGACATGTAAACAGAGACTCCCATTAAGCAAGAACAAATTGAAAATGCATTTTGATAATCCAAGTGTATAACAATGCACAGTCACAGCTGTGTTAACTGTTGTATACAGTTTATTCCTTCCTTTTCCTACTTAAAAAACAAAAACAAAACCTACACATGTTCACACACACAAAGGTCAATCATGTTCATGCAGTTCAGTTAAAGAATAACTACAGGTAGAAGCAGCAGTGGAAGCAGCTGCCTCAGTTTGATCTGCACACTCTTCAGCAGTGCTACTTCGGAAGCCACCAGCAGGTACCAGGTACGATGGGATCATCCATAAATGTGACTAAGAACAAATTTGTCCATCTACTAGTGATTGCAGTCAGGTTTGAATCCATCTACACTGAAAGCTCCAGATCTCCATAATTTGTACTCTCATTTATCTTTTTCTTCTCTATGTGGAACAACACTGAAGTTTATCATCACTCAAAACGAGATTATTAGATTTTTATACCCAATAGCTATTTTCTGAGGGAACAACCTTGAATAATTCATATTGTTCAATGCACATCCATTATTGTATTTAATCAGTTAAGGTACAGGTCACAAATAATGAGATTCTGGGCAATTCTTATCTATTTTAAAGACAATGGCACCAAGATTAATACTTTTCTACTAAGAAGTAAATTGTCAGTGATGTCTCACTACTGTCATAACATGGAAGTCTTCCAAGTTAACCACCACAGAATCAAGCATTTATCTGCCGGTCAGTATGAGGCATTTTTAAAAAGGACTCCATTACACTCACAGTATAAAAAACCTGCACTTAGACTGTTCACTACAAACAAATTTTTAGCATCTGAGAATTAAATGCTGTCCTTAATAAGGAATGCTCCTCTTAAAATTAGCTTAATTAGGACTATCAACCCAAATAAGGTCATCAGGTCTTGGCAAATAAATGGCACAAAGCACTACAGTCAGGACAGCACTTCTTGGTGCCTACACAACACCTCAATTGTGGACCATACAAACAGTTTATCTCAGTTTAACCTTAAAAAGAATTACCTTTCATAAATCTGTACATAGGTCTGTATTGCAAAGCCATTTTGATACCACCTCTAATTTATATGATGACTTCTCCTTTGAGAAGTGTGCTGAGCATAGTTTATGTGTAAGTGTATGAAAAGGGATCCCTGACAGTCATGATGGTTGCAGTGAAAGGACTAAAACTGTTTTTATATCCTTACTGTTTCATATGCTCACAGTTGTCCCAAACATTTATCTGTTCCACTCTTGCTGACTGCCTGGAGGGGGATTTTGTGACAGTGAGGATTTCTATTAAATTCCTTCATTTACTTTCAAATTAAGATAAAAATAATCAATTGAAAACATTTTTTACCACTTCACTAGGTGGAAGCAACTTAAATAAATGAATTAAAATTTCAGAATGTATATATTTATAGAAATGTGTTTCTAACTTCATGAATTTAAAAGAAAACAGGAGAGACAGGCTTAACAGCAAGCACATGACAGTTAAACCCAGATGACAGATCATATCAACAACTCCTAGGTTTCTCTTTTAGTACTTCTCTGAAACCTATGATAATTCTTGTATTATTCTATTATTAAAGAAAAAACTCTACAATCTTAATTCCCACCTGACAGAACTTAGATAAACACCAACATCAAAGCCTTTTTAGGAAAAAGAAGTCTAGACAAAACTATGCAGTCAAATATTTCCAAAGCATCAGGTTCAATCGTCCACTGCTGTACAATGCAGCTCTCCATCAGAATGTAAATATGCAAAGTGCAGCGTAAATGTCGTCATGGAAACATAACTGGATTTGCTATGGGGTTTGCTTTCCATTTATTTACTCTAAGTAACAATTCTTATTCTCCTTGAATGTTAAATGGCAAAGAAAAAAGGTTTGTCAAATACACTGATAGTACTAAGGACAACAACAAAAACTAAGCAAAAAAATTTATATCATTCGGTGGAGCTCTGATCTCACAATTTAACTGGTTGACTTAACACATAAATGACCAGAGACAATAGGGAAAAAAAATAAGGAAAAAAAAAAAAAAAGAATGCCTGTTGATACCTGTCAGATGTATCTGACCTACACAGAGCAGTATCTTGGAACTATCCAAATGAATGTATCTATAATTAAGATCTTATCAACTTCTAAAAGTCAGTTTTTTATTTTTACAAGGTTTTTTTTACTAGCTAACTATAAAAAACAAGCAGTGGAAGTGATGTTAAGCACAGAAGGTTTGTCAGTTTGGCCTAAAAAACTGAAAGCTTGATTTAAATTGAGGATAAATTTAAGGTAAAGGATAAACTAATTGTGAATATTAATTCAGTTACCTCTAGAAATCCTACCATATGTTCATAAGAATAAAAAAATATTATAGTAAGTTACATTTACACAAAAAGGCCACGTTAGAGAGAACTCACAAATGCTGAAAGTAAGCTGTAGAAGGAAGTGGTAATTAATTACTATGCCTCTTCTTTCTTTTTTTTTTTTTTTTTTTTTTTTAAAACTCCATGGCAGTCTAAAAACTTAACACATTTTCAAATTAACAGTTATTAATGATGAACGGAAACATTTAAATATATCATCACTTAATCAGTGTTACCTAAAATGGTTATTTAAGGAGGATGGCACTTCATGCTGTGAGACTAAATGCTAACACAGCCAGGATACGTGGATTGTGCACGAGTCTTTAAACTAGTTATTTCATCAGCTTTGCCCACCCATTGTCATAGCTGCCACCTTTCTCTCAGACTCAGTCTGGTTACACAGCCCACAGGTCACCTTAAGCAGCTATTTCTCACAATTTAGTAACTCAAAGCAACATTTTCCCCTTTTTTTGAATTCCAAATTGCTTTAGACAGAAATTTGGGAGGGGAGGGAAAAAAAAAGTCATCTTTTCACTCTTCACAGTACAAAAATCAAGTTGTTAATATGCCTGGAAGAGGGAAATAGCATCCAAACTCCTACCTCCTTCTGAAGCATATCAAAACTTTACTGCCTTTGAAATGCAGTAGGATAAAGATGAGTCATTGCAATTTTTACTGCTTACAGTGTTATTTGCCATTAACGTCAATGTTTCTATTGCCAACAATTTATCGATGGGATTTATAAGACATGAGACAAAGGGGGTTGGGTTTTCTTTTTCTCCCCAGTATCTGTAACAGAAACAAGCGCATACGCCTCTCCTTTTGCACAGAGAAATAGACACTTTACAAAATCAACATCCCCTCTCTACACCAAAACTCCTTACTTTCTGAGAGCAGACTCTGAAGCACTTAAGTTTGAGTCCCTTGTTCAATACTGCATTCTTCCCTTGTTACAATAAGCTTACTCTGAAAGCTTCTTTTCAGGAATGTAAAGTGACATTGTTTTTCAGCAGCTGAGCTGCATCACAGCCCCACTGCTAAACAGGTCTTCAGCCCATTGCTAAATGGGAAGAGATTCTGGTTGCTCCTGGAAGATAAAATATCTCGAACCTCTGCAGCAGCACTCACCAGCTTACCTGTTAGCCGGTCCATTCCATGCCAACACAATACACCTTTGTTCTCAGCTGTCCTGGCTGCTTTTTCATTTCCATATTTATATTAAAATTATAATTCTCTAAACTTCCTCCATAAGGGTTAGCCTCCTCCTTTTTGTCAT
>NW_010316038.1:50354-65194 GCF_000700745.2 Antrostomus carolinensis
CCTGCTGAATCTCCTGCTATACAAGAGGATTTGGCAGCAAAGTGTCAAGCAGGACCGGCCTGAAGCTTGGGGAGGGCAGGGAGTATCTCTGACATTATTTTAGTCCTGTAGAGACCAATATTCTTTTTCTTAATATTATAGCAACCTAAGCAATCTGGCATGGAGTTCACTAGGTATAATGTTTAATGAAAGCAAAGGGTAACTATCAATTCATACTCAAGATTATGAAGTGTCTTAAATTAGTAAAGTATTCTCTTTTCACCACATGGCAATTCTTTGACAGAACAAAAACTCTGTGCTTCTCCTGATGGTTTTGGGCTGTAGTTGAGAAGGCATGAATTTAAATTAATTAAATAATAACTCCTTTATATACACAGAGATTTTTTTTCAGTGACATTGCCAGAAAGAAACAAAGATGCTGTATAAAAAAAATGACATTATGCTGGGTAATACCTTGGTTTAGGTGTGTGGCCTCTGTAATCTGAATACCATTCACAGAACATTGCGCTCCATTCCGTGGTATTAGATTCACGGTGCCGTTGAGATTTTCAAAGATGCAATGCTCACTTTCCAAATCAAGGCCGTGAAGAACTAAATAAAAAGAAATAAAATAATTAGTCTCTTAACAACTAGTAAGATTAGCATGCTGATATTAATTTATTAAGGACGTATTGCACTACATATTTGAGAGTAACTTTTCTCTTTATTCTGTTGTTATTTCTGTATTCTTCCTTCATTACATCCTGCATGGCTTAAATGTCAATGCTACTTCTTGTTTTATTGTAGTGGAAAGAGAAGTGTGTTGGGTTGCTTCAGTTTTTTTGGTATTGTGCTCTTTCCTCCTGTGTTTTAGCACCAGATTAGGAAATGCGTCTTCTGACAGCAAACAGGAAAGTATTGTAGAGACCAGGTTTTTTTGACTGGTTTCTGGGAAATAATGAAAGTTTCCTGACCTTAAAGCAACCATGTTTAAATCTGAAAAGACAGGCTGAAATAAGGTTCTTACCTTCTGTTATATTCAGGCCTTTTATCAATCAGTTATGCTACTTTGTCTCTTCTTCAACTAATGTATCATTACCTCTACCTGTACTGTTTTAATACCACAAAGCAATGCAAGTTCACTAGTTTCATGAAATTTATATAGAATTTTTAATCCAGGCATCTTTTGACCCACAAAAAATATATCAAACTAAGTTATTTGACTCTCAGTCTCTCACCTGAGAATGAAAAGATGCAGTTTATTTAATGAAACTGCCATCAAGCAATGTATGTGACAGGGCAGTGCAGGTCTGGCAGTTAGTTGCTTTGATAAGAAGTGAGTAAGAAAATCAGTGGAATCTGCCTACCTACTTTTTACCAACTTCCAGAAAGTTCTTCAACTCAAATCTAAAGTCCAAAAACTGCTCTAGGTATAACAATACTGTCATTATACAAAGGTTATAAGAATGACTGTGCAGCAATTGTGACTGGTGCTGTATTAAAAAGGACAGTATTTTTACAGGATGCTATTTCAAGAGAAGCAAGAAATAAATTAGTAACAAGTATATGAATACGAATAAATTTTAAACCCACAAGCTATTCTAGAAGTCACGCTTTCTGAAGCAAATCCCATGTAATTCAGCTCTCAGATTTTCTAAAAATTAAAATATGCAAGAACATACAGACAACTAACTGAAAAAGGGAAAAATATATGAAGCTTTGTTCACTTATTGGGATGTTAGAAGAAGGAAAAACAACTGAAGAAAGAATGTAAAAAAATTCCAAATTCCATACCAATATCCTGTTCTGTCACAGCATCTTCTCTGCCAACACATGTTTGGCCCTCCTAATCAAGACAGAAGCACACATTATTTTCAGTTGAAACCTCCCTTCCTCCCTTGCAAATATATAAGTTATCCTTCCACTTTCTCAGAGTAACCCGGACAAAACGTATGCTTAAATATACATAAAAAAACCCAAAAACAGGTAGCATTTTTAGAATGCTTTCACAGACATTATTATACAATATTATTAGCAAATTCAAGTTTCAACCGTCCTGTGTAGAATCATCTTTGTAGTTTTGAGGCAGTTAATCGAGATTTGGATTTCAAGTCAAGCTTTACAATGAGATGAATGAAAAAAACAATATTCACAAAATAGGAATACTAAACACCTATCCCCAGTTAACCAGCCGGCCCTCAGGATAAACCTAAACAGTAAATTAACAGTTATTTTAATTAAATCAGTTGCAACCTCTTAAAAGCTTTTCTTACTATAGTGGAGACAGGTAATGAGTTTTTCTTACTATGGTGGAGAAATGTAATGAGCACTGTATTTAGATAGCAAATTAATATTACAATTTTTCTACTTTTTTCTACTGAAAAAAATCACAAGGCATATAAAGGCTAAAGAAACACAGATGTGTGTTTACCTTCAAGTGGTACAAGATGATACCAGTACTGAGCAGATCGTCATCAATGCCAATGAGATGAGGCAGTTCAGAATCTAACACAACACCTATCCCTTCTTTCCTCAGAGCCAAGGTTTGCTCCTGTAAAGGACAGAAGTCTATTTATTAGGATATGCAAGATATATCGCTCTTTCCTTTCTAAATCATCTTTAATGTAACCTACTCTCAGCAATATCACAAAAAAGAGTTTTGTTTTTTAATGTTTTTTTTTACATTTTCAATGTGCCTGTTGTTTTTCCATTGAGCATTCCAAGCTTGCCATTCAGGAAATCTGTGAAGGTGTTACTTGAAAGAAACCACACAAACAGCTGAATTATACCAGATAAGGAAGATCAATCAAGAGCATAACAAAGCAGTGTTGTCTAAAAGCGAGCTATGTACCATCTTGCATAATGGTAAGAATTTAAAACTCCTCAGAATTCAGTACAGCTAAGGAATAGAAAACTGAAAACTCTTTGGCAATCCTTTAAACAAACTGAACCTTGCACAATAAAAACCCCAGGTATCTGAATATTCAGTAAGCCTCAACAGTTAAAACATTATCCAATGTAAGGTAAGCACTGACAATAGTAAATAAATGTTAAGAAATATTTGAAGCACATAATTTCAGTTCTTCAAAATTCCTTTGGACAACACTGTACAGCCACCTGTAGGATGAAGCATCATTCAGCGGGACTACAAGTGGGAGACTTCAACCTTGGACAAAATATCATATGATGTAGTACTGATCAGACAGTCTATGCAATTAATAAGAAATTAATTGAGGCTTTGAAATAAGTTTTAGTATTTATAAAATTTATTTTTCAAGTTGAAACAAAACCCCATTGGCTCCTAGGCCTGGAAAACAACAACAGAGACTGTGAACACGTTCACACATCACTTTTCAAAATGGATGTGTTTTTCTATGTAAAATGGCTAAGCCCTTATGAGCCAAGGAGGACTGACAACCCAGCAAGGAGAGGCAACATCAGCAACTATCACTTCTGTGTATTAGAAGGCACACACTTTTCTCCTGGCGCTAGCAAACACAGAAAATAGGTTTTCTGACAGCAGGATGACTACTCCTTTTCCAAGTCATCAGAATGCCTTCTCCAGTGCCAACCAAGACAGTACGCTGTTTGTAAGAAAAAACAGATCAATTGTTATATGTATTTTCCCAAGGAGAGCAACTTGACAAATCTGAAAGAAGAAAACAGATGCAACATCTCATTTCCCTGCACAGTACAAAACATCATCAATATTGATACAGTTTAAAAAATATGGGTAAGTAAAAATACTCATCACCTGGGTAAGATGAGATGATGATACAACGTACAAAAGACACTCAAAAACAAAACTGGGAACTCCCTCTCTGGTCATAGACAGATTAGAGAGCTCTCCAGCATTCAGGAAGAAAGATTCATGTGATTCATGTTGCCTCGCAGCTATCTGACATTCAAAATGCACCCAGCTATCCCTTGATATTATAAAAGTGTCACCTCATAAACCAAAAAAATACAGCTTAAATCATTGTTCGAGTGAAAAAGTAATTTCAGTCAAAAGTATCTATCACATATTAAATATTTATTGAGTGGCATCTACTGTTATACATAATTTATGAAGTTCCCATCTGACGAGGTTGAAGACTTGAAACACTGAGGGACTGGTAGCCGTTTACACAACCGCTGGCACCTTCGGCCTAATGGAACTGATAAAATATTAAGAGTTGAACATTTTTTTTCCTCCACGTAACAAAGCATTTGCCAACATCCCTGACTGAGGAAAAAATAGACATCCCAGGAGGCAAATAAATTATCACTAAGTAAGAAAAATATCTCACAAATAATTAAGAAGAAAGGAGAAAAAAAAAAAAGTCTTTTACTATTTAACATATTTTTACTATATTCAGACATACAGGATGTATAATTCTGATTTAAAATAGATATATTGCTTATTTATTCAGATCTAAAAGTAAAGAACACAAAGTAATTGAGTTTTTAAACCCTATTTTGTAAATGACTACCATTCACACAGAATGCACCCTGTTGATGGAAGCATTATAATATATGGAGCAGACACTAGCTGTGATTAACTATAATACTTTATTTCTTTAATATTTGCTGTAAATTAGCTTTTGTCTTCAGATAAGATTTACTAAAAATTCTGAATCTTAATCAGGCAAGTATCTGGAATAACTCCTAAACTTTAATAATTTGGATTAAAATTTAATTCCAGATTCAAAAGCTTCTGCTAGGAAGCCTCCAAATGCCAACCTGTGCCCTTTTGCCCCAAACCAAAAAATCACAGAAACCTCATCAACCATAGATCTTTATTACTCTGTTCTTCCACAGGGAGAGAAAGAGAAGAAAAAGGCCAGAAAGAAGTAGCCAAATTGTCCCTCTTTCATGCTCGATGGCAAAGGAAGGATGTTTCTAAAGAAGGACAGAGCTCTCTTGAAATAAACTGAAGGTCTGTAAGTTATTATAAGGTAGAGAAATTATTAGATTTAATCCACTACTTGATTCACTTTCATTTGTGCAACACATTTTAAGAAGCAGTGAATCCATAAGTCAAATGACAAGAGCAGGAAAGGTCACTGTTTCTATTAAAAAGCCACTAATTCAGAAAATTTATTAAAACCGCAAGTTACAGTTTAAGAAAGCTGAATGTACCACATGTGTCTTAGCTGGAATTATCCTTGAACAGAAAATTGGACACATACTCCCTCAGTATTTAAGATGCGTTCATAAACTGTGGAAAATAAAGGAAGCCAAGTATTATCCACCAAGGAGCACTCCAGTTAATATAAATTGCTACGGTGTGGGGAGGGGGAAAAAAAGAAAAACAAGGGTTTTCTTTTTTAGGAGCTGCTAGATCAAATGGACTCATTTTTAAGACTAGAAACTCAGAAAATAATTCCAAGTCAGTACCTAAGAAAACACTTTCTTGAGTCAAAGTTAAAATAAGGGTATTATACTGTATATTTAAATGATGGTCTCTTTGAATTCAGCTCTGACTCAGCAGTTAGAAATATCCTCATATAATAAATTCATTAACACTTCTGTGAGAGATGTAAGAGCTATTGTGAAATCTCATCCTTTCTGCACCGATGTATTAAGTTTGCTGTATCAACTGACACGGAGGCATTTCCAAGCTTGTGGCTAAGATATGTTCTGGCAGCTTAGGAACAAAATAATTTGTAAAGTACTTAGTTGAGCCATAAAGTTAATCTTCACCATATAAAACCCCTCATGATGAACAACACCTCTAAGATATATAGCATTTCTTTAAATGTATTTCTTAAATGCACACACAAAAATAGAGTCATATAAGTTTACTTTCTTAACTAAGAGCAGATTTAATTAAATTAAAAAAGAAAATAATGCCCAAAGAGATTTCTAACATTCCTTGACCAGTCTACCAGTGGAGTGCAACATAGGCTGCTAGCAGCCCAACACATAATTGGTACACTGCCCTTTTAGTGAACAGAACCTCTTGGAGGAGTTAAATTTCTGTTACAATTTCCAATGCAAAACCTCAATTCTTTTATTTAAATATTGAACAGTTAGCTCCTGGCACACAGTCCTGAGAATACAGTGTGCAGACACTTTCAGTAAAACATAACATTACACTGGCTAAGTAAATTGTCCAGATGTCTATATTTAAATTATGCAAAAACGCGTAATATCAAATTAAAGAAATTATGGGCAAAAATGTGCAATGGCAAAAGTCTATGCATTAATATTTAACCAGACTATACTAGAGCAGATTTTAAAGCTAACAGGTACTTTGGGTGCATTTAATTTCACTGAAAATATGCTATTATATCCCGAGTTCACAAAAATATCTGAAGATACTCAGTGGCCCGGCACTAACATTAAGCTCGCTATAAAATAAACAGATGTAAACTATACACAAGGGAAGTTCTTAATTTTTAATTGTTTTTCCTCCAGTTACATATTCATTACACTTTGCATTCCATTTAAATCACTGGAAACAAATGTTTCAAACCTACAGAAAAAAAATATTCCATAGTGCTCAGAATTCAAAGGCAACTGAAAACGTTGATTTCCAAACCCAGCAGATACGTGACATCAAAGAGGATCTACAAAAAGAGCAAGAAATATGGATGAAGCAGCCTCAGCTGGTCACTCCATAATCAAGGTGGGTGAAAATCCCAGGACTTCACTCATTGAAGTCAGAAATTAATATATTCTCCATCCCTGAATGGCAAAAGATAGGCAACTTTGAGCAACCTGGTCTAGTGGAAGGTGTCCCTGCTGCTGGCAGGGGGGTTGGAACTGGATGAGCTTTAAGGTCCCTTCCAACCCAAACCAGTCTGGGATTTTATGAACTTAAAATTACAGTTCCATCGCAGAGGTTTTGGACAAATCCAGGAAGCTGAGGGTTGTACTACTGAATTATAACAAAAAAGGTAAACCTAGACCAGGCCAATGCAGTTCATGTATCTGTGCTCCAAGAGGGTTTGCCCTGCTTGCATTTCCAGAGTTAACCCTTTCAAAAGAGAAAAAACACAGCGTAACTGCAGGGCAGGACCGTGATGGATGTGTACAAAACCTGAGTGGAGGAATTCACAAACAAGCAGTGCTCACTTGCTGTTTCTTATACGAGGCACTAGAAAAGAAAATAATTCATCAGGAGTTCAAAACCAAAAAGTAACCCCTTGTTAAACTGAAGGACAGTGCAGACCTTAATAATTCACATAGATGCAAGAAATGAACTGGAGATACGGTGAGAAGAGGGAATTACTTGTGGATAAAGGCATAGGGTATCCATCACCTGTGGTTTCATAATTCCAAGAATTGCAGAGACAGAAAACATGGGAAGTCTTCTGGGGAAGAGCTATCCACTTACCTGGGTTTATATTCCAAAATTGGGTACTTCACCTGGGGAGGTATTTAATCTAGGTCAGTATATTTTTTCTTTAACAAGGGCACAAAGGACAAGAATGTTTGAAGTTTGATTTAAAATCAGATTTCCTAGTGCCTTAATGTATATTATCAGTAAATGTACCTTAGAAATGTGTGTTATCAGTACAAATTCTGCGTCTCTTTTGACCCCTGCTAATTTTTTACTTAAAAAAAAAAATATTACAGCAATGAGTTCTTCAGCTACTACGCATAAAAATCCACATAAGAAAACACTTCTCATTCACATTTACTGCTTTTTTGATACAATGAAGTGGTTTTATCCTGTCTTCTGAGGCAGTAAGAAAGATCTTGTTTTAAACTCCAATTTGTGGTAAGAAAAAAAAAATATATAGATATAGATATAATATAATGATTAATTACACAGTGTTTTCTGCTTTTGGTGAGTTACCTTCCAAAAATTCTGTACAGAGAAGGGGCAAACATGGAAGCAGCATTTCCAACTCAAGAGAAATGCCTCCTTTCCTGGCCACCTCCACAACTTTTCAATTTGTGAAGCCTTCCAGAATTCCTGACATTTTTGAGAAAACAAGAGGAAAAATTCTTTGGGGGAGTTATTTTTATTGTCTTTCTTTACCCTAACCCTTTCTTCTTCTTAGTTTCTACAACGTCCAGCTCAACAACCCTACAGACACTGCATTTTCATTCAGATCATATCCCCTTTAATAATGTGCCACTTTCTGATGCTTGGCATAAATCAAGTCCAGCAATGGCACCAATGTTATCTACATTCATAGCTTTTTATTTTAATAACAACGTGCACTGCATGCCTTATTAAGAGAAAAAAATCACGACATTTAATTTGCATTAGATAGTAAAAACTTGTGTAGATCCACTCACAATCCCAATGACTAAAGAAACCAAACTCCCATTTACCAGCACAAACAATTTTTCACTTAAACTTTGTTAACCTGTAAATCCTTTCTGCATTTAGCTCTATGTTGTCATTGCATCAGAAAGCTAAACAAGCTAAATTATAGATCAGTGAGGTTTTACAGAACAAAACACAGGAATAGTTTAGCTGAATAAATTACTAGTGCTTCCATCAAACAGTTGAAGTACACAAGCTAAATTATTCTGCAATTTTCCATATTAAAATATTGCTTTGACACCATAACTAAATTATCCAATAATCAGGAACTCAGATCAACAAAATATTATATTATTTTTGTATGCATCATCTGTATGTTCCATAGAAGTCTAATTTATCTTTACAGTTACAAAATTTTCCAGATATGTCATTGGGATATGTGATGCTTTTATTACTCCCGTATCACATTTATGCATTTATCTACGTTAATCAAATACTCTTGTGAAATATGAAAGCTTTCAGTGCAAATGAAAATGTACTGTTTATCATCAAGTTTTCCCCCTTTATTTTTCTTTTTCAGCAGGGGAATATTTTGCCTACTTAGATAAGACAGACGACCCTCCAGCGTGCAATTCCCTTCTTATATCAGCATTAAAATATTTGCAACTACATTAAATTCCATATGGTGTTGCTAAACAATAACTGTCCTTCATGAAAATGCCTAACTTTGGTCTTGGACTTCAACTTGGACACAATTCTGCATGACTCACGTAACTGCTAAAGCTTCAGTCCCGATGCAAAACTTGAAGCATTTCTATTGCATCTTCTTTGGTGTTTGAGCAAAGCACCAACCAAGGTAACAACTAAGTCAAAAGTCTACCCAAGGGCTCTGAGAAAAGTCAGTCTTCAACTATGCAACAGGATCACCACCCTTGTACAAAACAGCTGTAGACCATGGCCCAGTTCCATCTCTACAGTATTTCTTTTCCCTTCCAAATATAAGCTTTCTAACTGTTGTTTTCCACTCAAAGCTTATTCACATTATTTGGGTGGTATAGTCCTAATGTTTGGAGAGGTTTTTAATGAATTAAAAATAGCAGGATTTAAGAGGAATGCACTGCAGACAGACTTCTGTTTCTATTTACAGAAATTAACAGAATAATTCTAGATTTAATTCTTCTGAAAGCAAAGTGCTACATAAACAGATGGACTACTACTCATTTTCATTGCATTGCATGCTAATTATATCTACAAAGAAGTCACAGCCAACTATTAAAATTGTACTCACAATATTAAGAGGCAAGCATACTAAAAATTTAGTAAAGTTGCCAGTAAGCCCTACAAAACAGAAGAAAATTTACTTGATTAGTTCTGTAATTTAAGCAAAATTTCAGGAATTTTACCTCTGTTTAAAATGCCAGCAATGTTTCTCCTACCTGAAGGGAAAGAACTGAAAGTGATCTCCTACGTTTGCAAGTGCAGTTCCCAAATACCATAATAAATTATTTTATAGGTTACACTCATGCTCTCATCCCTTACATAATGCAATTTTTTTTCAAATATATTACTTACTAACAGTCAGTTCACACTGCTGTATTTTGCATTACTACTGGTATTCAGCTGAAATAATTCTTTTCCTTCTCCAGCATTTATTTATTGATATGGTTAATGACAGGAGTCATATCCACTCTCCTTCCTATGGTTACACCAGGCCAAACTCCTTTCATATGGTCAGGCTCACCATATCCTGGTGTTTAACCTACCCTCTTCTCAAGGCCACTTACCTTGACTTTGATGACTTACATGCCATGTTCCCAGTGTATATGCAATTTTGCCAGCACCAGGTACAACAGCACCTCTATTTTCCACTGACTGCACAGAAAATCTATCTGATCCTTCCAAGATTTCATTTGTCTTTCATGCAGGCACATTATCTCATGACAGTAAAGTCTCAGACCATCCTCCTCCCCTTCCATTCAGTTCATATTAGGCCCTATGCCCTATAGTACTGCAAACTATTTACCATCAATCACCCTTCTATTATTCTAATCCTTAGAATCAGCTCCTCCTCTGTGAGATTCTCTGCTAGACAAATTATGTCTCCTAGCTTTAATAACAGCAAATTTCACCAGTTAACACACCTAGAGAAATTGTTAAACATGATCAAGCCCAAAAATGAGCTCCAACACCATCTCCTAAAAAAAAAAAACCCTAAACAAAAAAACCCCCCAAACCAACAAAAACAAAAACTGAAAAACACTTCTACCACCAGCTTCCCTCCCCTCCCAACACCACCGCTTCCATTCCACTTTTATTTTATTTATATTCTAATATCCACACTACCTAAATAAGGAAACAGTTTCTTATGTGTCCCAGGGTCAAACACTTTACCAGCATCCACAGAGATGAGAACCAGTCCTACAGCATTTTCCAGCAGGGATCACCAACAGACAGAACCAGATCCAACAAGTACTGAGCAGACAAACCAGGACCAGCTAGCTCTAAAAACGATCACAGACTATAGACAACATTATAAATATTAATTAAATAGGAAATGACTATTTAAAAAACAACATATTTTCAGGGAAGAAGGTAGTTATGATTGTTCCAATTGTTGAAAGTCATATGGCAGAAATAAATATACCATTTTTAAAAAGTCTTCACAAAGAAAAGCATTCCTTAATTAAAGTCTCCTCACTAGCCCAGCACATATAAGCCATTCAGGAAGCAATATTAGTCAAGGTTTTAAGTCCCTCCACAATTTACTTCAGCATAATAAATATAGGTCAGAGTAGCAGCTCTGAATGTAACATTTGCATTTAGCTTTAAATGTTTAGTTCCGCTAGGTAGTATTTTAACAGACTATTTTTCTTTCATTCCATTTTCAAAACGTAGCTCTTAATGAGTTTTCTGGTAATTGATGAAGGTATAATCATCCTACTTTTTTCCCCCAGAAATAATGCTCTAGGTTTTACTAGGTCAGTGACAGCAAATATGAGTTGTCACTTACATGAATTTTTTAATGCAAATTAAAGGACTATTGAAAGGTCAGAAATTGCAAAAAATATATTCCCTTTGATCTCAAGGCAAACATTTGAGGATGCTACAAAAAGACAGAATAAAATGCCCTTTAAACACTATCAGTTTGATTTTGTGTACCCAAAGTATAAAATAATTGGTGCAGAAATGGCATTAGCAACTGGATGTACGTCATGAAGTGAGGAGGATTGTTGATACTCTTCTTTTGTAAAGCTGGTAAACTCAGTTGGGGAAACTAAACTTTTCTTAGCAACTATACAAATCTTCCCTTAATTCAAATGCCGGTGAAATAAACCCTATCTAAAAACAAACTCAAATTTTATCATTAACAGTATAAAAGGTATGTATATGTTCATATATATATATATAAATAAAAACAGTATACATACACAAAGTATACTGTCAATTGACTTGAATTCTCTAAATTGCAGCATTTACAGTACAACTGAATGCCAGGAGAAGAGACACAGGAAATGCCCATGGTCTTTAATTGCATTTAATGAAACTGCAGTTAATTTCACAATTTTAACAATGAAATAAAAAAGAGCAAGTAATTCCAATTTGCAATAGCCCAATACAGTAATTTAACTGCTTTAAAGAACAGCATGAGGGGATGCCACACATTTGAACTGTAATCATAATAGAAGAACCTCAATTTTAATTAGAAACAATAATGAATCATGTATATAGATGCCAAACAAGATGAAAGCATCCATAGGGAAAACAAAAATAGGGTAGATCAAACAAATAAAAGAGGATACATGCATAAGATGGGAGGAAAGGACAAGATGACAAGAGTACAGTCCCCAGAACATACTCACAAGAAACATGTACTGTTTGTATCAAAGGGAAGTGTCCTTTAAAAATTATTTAAATAAAACCAATCTACACTGTGAAATCTATAATCTGGCATCAGTCCCTAATATCAAGGCCAGAAGAAATATCTTATCTAATGGAAGGTTAAAAAAAACTAAGATTAAAAAAAAACAAACAAAAAAAACCCCAAAACCAAAAAAAACCGACACCACTTCAATCATATTTCATAGCCAAGACAGACAGTGCAAATATTGACTGAAGTATAAAGTTTCCATCACATTTTCCATAAGTTCAGCTAAAATTGAATGGAAAAATAAAAAAAGCAGGGGGGGGAAACTCTTGCAATCTACGTGATCTAGAGTACAGTATATTATGGCATTCTTGGCAGACTGCAGTTTGCCTGCTTCGAGTATTTTTTAAATTAAAGAGCCCATTTAGCCAATGAGAATAAGTTAGCACAGCTTTGCCAACTACTAACAGAAAATAACTCTTCCTTCAAAGATACAAACCTGATGTATATTTTGTGAAGAAATGCAAAGCAATCTACCCAAACCTCAAGAAGCAATCACTGGCCTTCGCTCTTTGCCGATTGATTTGAACCCTAATTTGGATAGCTATCATCTTTTTTTGTATTCTCAGGAAAATCTCCAGGGGACTACTTTTTGCCAGTTAATACAAAATAGTAAAAAAGAAAGTCATGTTCACCAAAGGAGGTATGACAGCTGTTATATTTAAAGACTGTAACAAAATGAGGTAAATTTTTCTTCTTCAGTGGCAAAGCTTTACATTATTTTTTACAACCCTACTGAGATTTGAAAACATTAACGTGTAAATGCTGCGTATCATGGCAGCCTTGCTTCTCACCTGAATTCTCAGTGACTCCTGACAGGTACTATTGCACCTCAGAATCATAGATCTAGAGGAGGTAATTCATCCTACTATGTAAATGAACTCAAAATAAAAGATTAATGAACTGATCTGGAGTACAATGTAGCACTTTTCAATGACTTATAGTGACTGGCAAGTAAATATCACCAACCACAACAGACAGAGGGCAAATCCATTCTTTCAATCCTAAACCTTTGAGGCAGCCAAGACATTAAGAGTTTCATATTTTCAGAAGTTAAATAAGACCTCATAATGGGTTTAATTTTAACTATTTTAATAAAAAGCAGACCAGGTGTTTGAAATATTAATTTAAATGCTTCATTAACATAAACTGTCAGGAGCAGATTTAAAATAACTTCTTAAAATGCTGCCAAGCAGGACTGTGTGACATTGAAGTCAGCTTGCATTTAACACGTACAGTGTCCTTTCGTAATGAAAACCTGTCAACAGGTAGATTGGGGTTGGACTAGATGATCTCCTGAGGTCCCTTCCAACCCCCACCATTCTGTGATTCTGTGATTAAGACCAAAAAGATCACCAGTAAACAAAAGCTTATGACCTCTGAATATCACTTGTTGAGTTCAGGACAAACTTCAATATTGCTTTACCAAAAGCAATCTATGGCATTAAACATTTAAATACCTTGTTTTAAAAACAGAGAAAACTTTCAGATTTCCTATCTAAAGCAGCCTATACTTGGACAAAACTACAGAGATTTAAAGATAAAACCAAATATAACCAAATTCTCTCCCAGGCATATTTCAATTAAGGGTCTTAATGAGTGTCAAATTCAGATAATGAATTTAGGCTTTAAGGGACTTTAGGCCTTCAAGGAAAAAGGCCAAAAGAAAATTCTTCAGGAAGAAACCTTCTCAGATTCTCCTGGGTTAGGGATACAATGAGATACAATTTCCCTGGGTTAAAGGAATCTTTAACCTTAAAATCCTCCTTTGCCTTTCTGCTATGCTCCTTATATATGACCCTAACTCTGAAACCAATCAAGGTCCCATCAGATCACAGCCTCCTTCCCTCCACATCTCAGAACTCCGTGTTGGATTTTGCAGCCATCTCTCTATTGACTGAAACCAGAGAAAGAAATAATGAGAGGCCACGATGTGATCACGTAACTAAAGACTGTGTAAATAGAGGTAAATGGCAGAGGGATTACTGTAATTCAGCTGGGCATTTTAAACATCTACATTTCAGCAGCCTTAAAGTGTGACTTCAATATTTGCCACATTATAAGTTGCATTTCTCAATGGAAAAAGCTTTCCTTGCAAACATTAAGTAAGTTGGCATATGTAATCAAAAAGACAAATGGATTTGTGTATTCCTATAGGGGCCAATTAACAACCCAAATGAACACCAGAAAACTAAACTATATGCTGCTCTTCTTCAACATAGATAATTCTTGGTTATGTGATAGTCACCCTGCCCGAGTATAAGATTTATTGTTTTCACCAAAATTCAAAGTGTCCCTGCAGCATGTAATCAATAAATAAATGAATATTCCACAACAGTTACCACATCAATATTCCAAACTCCAGTTTTCTCAGAGTTCCCATTAAAAAGCTGTCACCATAGAAGCTGCAGAAGCACAAATGACAGGTGGATCCCACTGGAAAAAAAAAACCCAACTGAGAGCATGTCATTCCTTCCTGCAAAACATAATCCACAGTTAGTTAACCTGGGGTTTTTTTGGTTTTGTTTTGAAAGCTTCTGGATAGCTCATCTTGTTCCTTAGAGCAATCAAGCTTCCCATGATGACTAAGGTATGGGATTTTGAATTGTTTCCCTTGGCCAAAAATTGTTCTTCAAAACAAACATCCCCACATTCAACTGAAAAAATAGGCAAGACCAGTCATGGCTTTTTCTGAAGATTTAAATATGGTATTTTCTTGAGTCATGT
>NW_010316039.1:0-3053 GCF_000700745.2 Antrostomus carolinensis
AAATATATAATTTTTTATATATGTATATATAAAATTTAATTATGTATTTGGTCATTCTCTTTTTCTCCGCTAATGTTTTTTGTATTTTAAAAAGTTTTGATCTGCTAAAGTTTTAATTGAAATTAGATAATAGTTGAGAGTTGATAACAGTTGCCTTTGTTATTAAAGCTTGTTAGAATTACATTTTTAAGCTATTCAAAAAGAGAATGAAAATTAGTTTATCGTGTTTCTGGCATATATTTACACAAAAGGGAATGTATTTTATTTTTTATTCCTTGCCCACTCTAGAAGCTCAGTCTGGGCTTTGAAATGCAAATATTGTGTGTGAAATATGTCTGAAAAAAAATGAAAGGACAACCAGAGTATAGCTCTTGAAGTGGCCACATCCATTAAAATGCCCTCACATCCCATTATTTTTTATTTTTAAATGGCATTATAGTAAATTTATTACTGAAATTATCATTAAAAGTGTTAATGTACTTAAAGCCAAAGTATTGTTGTACAGTGACACTATGTCACTGCTTTGTCTAGTGAATCCAGTGGACTCTAAAATTAGCAATGCACCTTTTTAAATGAAAATAATACTGTTGCTGCTACTAATTGTTGATCTCATCTGTGCTTACAAAGATAGCGTGGAGATTTAGGTAATGAGTTTGTGAGGGGCTTTTTTTAATAACCCTTTTTCCTTTGCACAGCCTCACTGACCTTGCTGAATGCATGCCTCTCCTCTTCCAGCAGCTCTCTTGGTTTATTTGCTCCTTAGTTCAGCAGTAAGAGAGAAAGGTGCTGTTAGAGCCAGCCTGCTCTTTGCTGGGACACCACTGCAGCAAAATACCTGAGACATTGCTAAACAATTTGCTCTCCCATTTCCCTTCTTTCCTTGCCCAGAGATGAGAAGAGCCTGACTGTGCAGGCAGGGTTATCAAGTAGGCACATTTTGAGACAATCTCTTTTCCCTCTACGGTTTTCAGAGTCTCATAACACTGATGAGGGGCATTGCCACTTTTAAGATTATTTACCTATTGTTTTTAAAGTTTCTGTGAGGTGAAAAAAGAAATTCTAATTGTGACTTAAATTGAAAAGGGAGCAGAGGGGAAAAAATGACAGTGACAGAGAGTCAGATTTCCTTGGGAACCCGGTGCTAGAAACATCTGGGTTTCAATATGCACAGTCCCCCAGAGCCATCTGTTCAAATCCAGACTGTGCTGGCCGCCTTCATCAAGGCTGAGGTTTACTTTATTTTCAGCCAGGCCCTTAAAAACTCAAACTTATTTGGCTGGGCATATTGAGAAGTTAAATACTCAAAAACTAGCCAAAGTTCAGGTTTAAAATGCTTTCTTAGCAAATTTACTATGCCAGGTGCATCACCAGCCACTCCTGAATTGCACAATTGTTCTGTTATGACATTACAACTTCTAAGTTTTGTGGAAGTTGTTTCTTAAGCAGTGGCTCTGACTAACCTGCAGTTTTGTCCCCTTTGTATTTCTCTTCCTGCCCGGTTGAACTGCAAAGGTCTCCCAGGCTTTGGCCCTTACCATTGCAAACAGTGCCTTCAGTCCTTCCTCTGCTACCACAGAACCAGAAACCTTTCTCCTTACACACCTCATTTCTTTCCACACACATGCATTTTTCCAAAATATTTCCAGTTTCAACAGCACACCATCTAATCTGACTCCTTCCTCCCCTCTCCCCTCCCATACCCATTCATAACACACACTCCCTTTTCTCAGCACCCCGTCACCTGCCAAAAATGTTGGGTTCAGGTCTACAAGCAAGATATCTGAGCCATGCATGGCATGTTTGCTCGGGACAGATGTCAGCTGGGAGGACGGACAGACAGGATGACTCACAACACAGCTGGCTCCTCAGCAGAGAGCTTATTTATTTGTGTCTGAGCTCAGCTCTGTTCTCAAATTGGTGGAAAATGCCCAAATGTTAATGTGTTAGTGGAGAGACCATGTAAGGGTGAGAAGGTGGGAGCTGGCAATATGAGTGTATATGCTACATGTTTTGTACAAAACCAAGACAGCCTCCAAATCAACCACTTACCTGACTGATTTCTCAACTTTTTTACTTGGAGAAGAAGGAAAAAATTGTTTTGTTTTGAAAGGTTCAGGTCTATTTTGAGTGTGTTGAGTGGTGGATTCAGATTATGGCCAACAAGCATAGCAGGACCAGAGTGCGAACCCTCTGCAGGATGCACCCTCTCCAGGTGCTCCATCTAGGAGGAGTGATGAAAGGGAAGGGGAATGATCAGATTTGTGGTGAGAAAAACTCTCCTACTGAGCCTAAATCACTGTATTTTTATTATGAAACCTCCCTAACATGCTAACCAGTTTCACTAATACTTTCCAGTTTGGTAACATCTTCCATCCAAAAATCTTGAGAGGAGATAGAAACCCATATTCATTTTTAGTCTTGCTACATTTGATTCTGCAAGATGTGTGCAGAAACCAAGGAAAAGGCGAAAATCCGAGATTTGGCAAAGATCATTCTCAGAGTCTGTAGCAGAATAAAAAAACGTTCCTTAGGACCCGCAGCTCTAGTTTCCGTGTATCATCTACAAGGCCTTCATCTCACAAGTTATTTTTCATAAGTCTTAATTGTAACACGTGTATGAAAGTTAAAGCACTCTCTTCTTTAGCTAATAAAGCTAAATACAATAAAAATCTAGCAAACAATTGACAAAAATTACAGAAAAATGTTTTCTTCCAAAGGAAGATCACTTGAATATTGCAAAGAAAATAGTCTCTCTGCCTTCTCTCTTTATAAAAAGTAATCTTCATAGGAACACCCTCTTCACCATATTGTATTCCTTTCTGCCTGTACTGTAATTTCAGAATAGTCATTCTGGAAACATTTTTGTTAACATTTCAGCTGAAGGAGTGGGCTATAATTTACAAACTTTGAGGAATTATTATCCAGCTGTGTTTTAGTTCATTTTCAGAAAATAAGGGATTATGTTTATATATAGAAGTTTCTATAAAATTAATGTTAATTTGCACATGTTAATGAAGATGATTATTAGCAAAGCATTGTAGTTTTGTTCCTGC
>NW_010316039.1:3070-43161 GCF_000700745.2 Antrostomus carolinensis
ATTCTGCTGTAATCAATGCAACATAACTCATCCCTATTTTTTCTAAGCATTAACAACTATTTTACTAGAGGGTTTTTAATGAAGCCAAGGCATAATGACAGACTCTTAAGTGGACTTTATCTGCCAAATAGCTTAATGTATTTTATATATTGCTAGTACTCTGTAAAATAACATTAAACATGACTTGCTACTAATAAGTCACTGTGAAAATGACAAGACATCTTTTTATCCGGAAATCAGTTCACAGCAAAATATTCAGTAAGACTGACCCATTCTTTATGTGTTCACAACTTTTAATATCTCTCCTATTTCCTGCATTAAGATAATAATATTAGGGATAGAGGCCAGACACTGTCATGCCTCAGAAATCAGCTAAAGTAGTTACTACTAATGGGAAACAGCTTATAGAAGTTTTATATAGCTGTTGTATGTGACTGCACCCTAAAGAGCTGCTCCTCCTGGGAGAAGAGCACATGCACACGCACATAAATAGCTACTAGGGAGGAAGGGGCTGGCATTGTCCATCTCGTACACCTTCTACAAGTCATGGCTTTTCTACTCTGCATACACTAGTACTTCTACATGGAAATGACTCACTGACAAAGCCACAAATTTACAATTGTCCATGCAGACAGCAGTCTTCAGATCAAGGGATCAACTCTCTTAGGAGATTCTCCCTGTTCAGGTAAATTGTACTACTGAATCTGTCCATTACCACAGGCTTTTTTCCTTTTTTTTTTTTCTGCACATCCTTAACCACTAAGTGATTCTTGGTAAACTGTTTACTACGGACAGCTTTAGAAAGTCTTCTGTGTGTCTGAGTGTTGAGCCTCTAGCAGTCTTCCTTTGGAGGGGCTACATAGATTCCTAGTGCTAGATAGCTAGAACAGTCACCACTTACAAGCATGCAGCTAATATGTATAATATAAATATCTAATGCACATGCTCATGCAGGTCACCAAACTCACCACAGGAGACAGAGGTGCTTGCTCTGGGTCATTCATATTTTTCCATACGGAATAAGACAAGTTCATCTCAGCAATGGTGTAGGTGCTGTGTGAATTCTATGGAATTGGGTCTAGCAAATAATATCTCATTCCTTTAGTGACTTTGTCCCCTTGTGGAGTCAGCACATGTAAGTTAATATGTTAGGGTTCATCCCCTTTTGGGCAGCAACAGAAATGTTTGCTAAGTTCCAGTTAGTCAAAAATGTGCAATTGTCTTGGTGACAGTAAAGGCCTGAAGCTACTGGTCTCATTGAGGCACTCATTTGGAGAGTGTACAGCTGACACAAGCACAAGAGCAGTCTACTTTTATTGGTGAGGAATAATGATCTAGGTCCAATCTCTGAGTAACAGATCTGCTTTAAAAAAAAACCCCAACAAACCAAACCCTAGACTAATCTGCTCTGAAAACCATTTGGGGCCAGTACACATAGGACCATGGCATTAATTAGTTTCAGGTGGAATCACACTGAAAGGAAATCTTTAATCAGGCATAATGTCTTTATAGAAGTTGTCAAAGGTTTCTTCTGCTGTTTGTGTTCTGTATAGATCACATATGATGGTGCAAGCCTACCTTACTTTGTTACAATATTGTATTTCTGTTAGCATTCATTAACTACAAACCAACAAACAAAAGTGCATGAATCACCATCCTTTTAAAACACACTTGCTGGAAGATGACTCTGTGCTTTCATTCACAGGAGGAATCCGAGTGTCCTTCATCTCTCTCTGTTATCAAAGAGAGGACAGCAGGTGAAACTCTAGAGGATGATTTCTTCCCACCTGATGATCTCTCTTCTGATGAAGAATACTATATCGAAGAAAGCAAAGCAACCCAGTTCAAGAAATCAGGTATGAGGCGCATAGATGATATCAAAAAGGCATTTTCAAGGGAAAATATCCAAAAGACAAGACAAAATTTTGGCAAGAAGGTAAACAGGCTTCGAACTAGAATAGTGACCCCTGAGAGGAGAGAGAGGATCAGGCAGTCAGGAGAGAGACTGAAACAATCTGGAATAAGGATCAAGAAAACCATTTCACAAGCTGCCCCAACGAAGGAGACATTCAAGATCCATAAAAAAAATAAAGAACGAACAGGAGCCGAAGGTCAAGAGGGGATCCAGGAAGCTGGTGTGCACATCGCCTCTGAGCTCGCAGCAGCAGAGCCCTTCACTGAAGAAATCTCTTACACAGAAGTGATCACTAAAGTAAAGAAAGACAAGAATAGTGCAACAAAAGGTGCTACCCAGTCAACTGAAAAGGGAGTGAAAATCCCAGAAGTCGTTCTTAAGCAGGAAGGAAAAGAAGGAGGAGGAGGTGATGATGTCCCTTTGCTGGACTTAAAACAATCAGCGTAAGGAATCAGTTAGCAAACATAACGTATTATCCTTACTGAACAAGAGGTAACACAGTATGTACGCACTCAGCTTTAGAAAAATGTGTGTATAAGTTTTATATCACAAAACGTGTTGGTGGTGTTCTGTCATTTACACGGGTGTCTGTAGTGTTGTCTTCTTGACAAAAGCCAAGCCATGCAAACTGAGTGAAGGGGCTCCCCCTCTGTCGTGCAGCGCACTCTCTTTAGTTTTACGTACAACAGTATAAAAATTATTTCTATTAACTTACACCAACTCCTCTAATCTGAAAACAATAACAATGCTATGACTTCATTTTAGCAAAAGGAAGAACTGTGGAAGATGTCCCTTTAGTTATACAAATCTTTATGTTTAAGGGCCCTCACTGAAACAGTAGCAGGAGGAAATTCTTGCTTTATCCAGGGTGTGACAAAATGTGACAGGTTTTTGAGTAAACTGTATTTCTTCTCTGTGGAAAAGAGGAGCTCCTGAAATGACTAAAGATTATTTTCAGAGTTCTGGAAGAGGAAGGTTTGATGTACATAAGCAATGCATTTTCTGCACTTACAGAGTAAGAATAAAAAAGCAGAAGACACATTAAATATGGAATAGCAGGAGGCAAAGAGAATGAGTTATTGTACTCATGTTTTGGAAAGATGTGATTATGAGAAAGGCAACGGTATGAAGCTGTAAAAGAGGAATAAGATAATTGCATGGGTTCTGGAGAAATAGAGAAAAAAAAAATTGAATATTGCAACTGAAGTTTCCTAAAGATCTTTTAAAGAATTGTTTCTGTATCCAGAGGATCACAGGGCTCATGAACATAACTGACCGGACAAGGGAATTGTTTTGTTTTCCATTCTCTGTGCTTTTTCTGAACTTCACTGCAATTAAAATCTGTTCTACAAAGCTGCTGAAGTACAGGGCCAATCCATAACCCAATTCTTTGTTTCCTATCATCATCATTATTGACCAGCCACAGCCTCAGGGATTATGAGACAGACACCCTTTGGAGTATGGAATGCTGTTTATTTGCAAGACTCAGGAGCCAGTGCCCTGACATCAGATATGTTTGTAAACACGACCGCTACACTGACATGGGGTGCAGGACTGCATTGCTCTCTTCATTCTTAAACAGAGTTGCCTTCAAAGCACTTAGGTAAAGCAATGTTAGTCACTGCCATGTGCGTGAAACTTGTACAATATTGCCAAAAGTTGTATGATTGTATTTAATATCTCAGATTCATTTTAACAGCAGAGCATAACTTGGTTATCTATATACATTGTTTGAGGACTCCCAGCTAATTGTTAATCTACAATTTAAATATAACTAGTTTGCTTTCAAATATTCTGCCTGCCAGTTCTTTCATTTAGTCTGGTGTTCATCACATTTGAAGTGAAACTGCTTTAGCAATAGCAACTAGGGAACACTCGTTGGGGAAGGTCAATGTTATACTACGTCAATGACATTTCAAATCAAATTATTGTTGTCACATTCAGCAGCTCCGCTGAATGGAAGGGCAGGACAGGGCAAGAGAGGGAAACAGGGAGAGGAAGACATTTCTCTCAACAGTAATGTGTACATCTCCACTGTACTGTAATTACATACAAATAGAATAAAAGGTTTTGCTTATAGGATAGGTTGTAGTTTTTGGTTGGTTTTTTACTAGTTATAGGAAGTCTTTTCTGGAACCAGGCAACTGCATATTCTTCTTCCAGTTCCGTATAAAACTGTAGCTATCTTCAGTGAAATACTGTATGATTTGACTGGTTCTTCTGTAAGTTGGCCTGTGTTCTCTTCTGCAAGATTTGATGTTTTCCTAAACTGACAAACAGGGTTTAGTTATTGAAATGAAGATGTCAAAGTTCGAAGAAGCTATTTCTTTGCATTTTTATACAGCAGAACACTTAAGTTCTGCTAGAACATAATTGCCTATAGATTTTCTTTATATAGCATTTAATTTTCTCATTTTACTTGACAAAGGAATTGATGCAGTTTCCATGAAGCTTATCATGTAGCACTGCATATGACTTCTATCCAATTTATTTTTTTTAATGTTTACTTCTAACTTCAATTGTTCAGAGGATGTTTTATTTTCATAGCAAGCAGTGAGTTCTTCAGATGTTCGAAGTATTTCAAATTATGCTCTTCATTTTAAGTTATTATCAATGTTACCAAATTGAATTTTACATGTACCAAAAGATCAAAGTTAATTTACTCCATATCCCCTCATATGGGTAGGGGATAGGGAGAACATTATGATTTTCAACCTCAAATTCTATACAACAGCACAGCCTTTTGCTGCTTGAAGTCCCCCTTATCTTTTTCATAATTTCCAAGAGCAATGATCTTGAAGTTCTATCCTTCACCCTTCTTGGAAACAAAATTCTCAATGAAATGGGTTGATGTACATCACTACTGCAGGGAGACCTGCTGAATATTGTTTGAACAGGTGGTTTCCCTCGGTAAGATAATCTCACTGGCACTGCATGTGAAACAAGTGCTTCTCCCAGCTCAGTGGGAGAAAGGGACCCTGTTCATGTTGGCTCTGTTTTCCAAGAAGAAATCTGGCACTTTCTGCTTAGTTGTGGGTGGGAGTGTGAATATCAAACTTCTTCACAGAAAGAGCCCTGCAATTGCTGACTGCAGAGTAAAACTGGTTATGGTAAAGGATGAACTACTTTCTTGGACACCAGCTGAAAAGAAATTGAAGTGTTCATACAAAAATGGAAAGTGTTTACACGAAGAAAAAAGTAATAAACAAAGCACTTGCTTCTTTCATAACATCCATCAGCAATTTCTTTTGCTTTGAATCTGTGCTACTGAAAAAAGCCGAACATGTTTTTCTGCCAATAGCTATATGTCTATTAAAAGAGAAGTAGCAATCACCCTTCAATTACAAGGTAGACAGCAATGGTGGTAACAAACAAAAATTACTTTGAGCATTTCAGGTGAATCTACTCCCAGAAATGGCCTGTGTGTCTTCTACTTTTTTTCACCTATAAATAAATATAGGTGAAAATAAAATAAAAGAAAATAACAAAAAGCAGTTTAGAGGTTTGAGTTTGCAGGATTCAGGCACTAATGCCAGTGGAGCGAAACTGGTGTTTGGATGAGTTTACTCTGAGAAGAGTTTCAAAACTTCTCACTAATAATGAGGGGGTGTGCACATCTTCTTTATAATGGGATATACATTTAGAAATTAATTAGTATATGCAAAAGCCACTACTTGTGCAAAGATAAACTCACCTGTATGACTTCTATGATCATTAGCATAAAAATGTGACTATTCAAGAAAATGGTAGGGTAGCATCTATTTGTGAAACCACCCAGTAACTTTAGAAATGCAAAATCAAAGGAACTGTGCATTGGAATACATACAGATAAACATAAAGTTTTACCATACGATTAATTCACTTGTCATTACAATTTTAGTAATGCTATGGATGATAAGTTTTTAACTACGAAGTTGAATTTAAAAAGAATTATATTATGAAGAAGTCTTGTATTAAGAAGAAAAGAGAACATCTACAAAAGAACCACTATAAATGTTAGAGCAGCTGTCACTAAGATAAGCACTTTTTTCCTAGTTTTTTCATTATGAGCAAGCTTGTAACAGTTGCCAAATTTTACACCTGCAACTGTTTTCCCTCTGATATTCCCAGGTTAAATACACTTAGCATTTGCTGCCAATGGAGTAAACTGATCTATGTGTAATCAACACAACCTCAATATGTCACTTGTTAATTCCCGTATGCTTATGAGAAGGTAGCCACCACTTTGCAAATAACAACAGAAGTCCTACTGGCTGCAGATTAATCTTCCTAGGTTGTTCTTTCTTTATAGCTATCTGTTGGTCCTTATTTTGAATTGCAGAGCAGTGCAACTCCCCGTAAAGTCCAATGATCGGGATTCTTCACTGTTTTCAGATACAAAGAGAAAATGTATGTCAGATCTGTTCTCCGAGGCTTTTTGTAGACAGGGCAGGAGTACACACTTCCTTGTTGCTTCTTCGGGTCATGTAGTGCTGTTGTGCTAACAGCATACACATGGACTACAGGAAGACTTGTGAACAGCACCTGAAAATGTTCAAACAGACACGGGGCTCAGCATTAGAGAAGCAGGACAGGGTGTCTGAACTCCAAATGCTGGAACTAGATTCAGTGATGGCCTTCAGCCAGCAAGATCACCTCAGCAGAGGTACACGTGAAAACACAGTTCCTATGCTCAGTACCACACTGACCCTAACTTTAAGCCAGTGGCAGCTCAGGGACAATGGACATCAAGAAGCCTAGAAGGAAAAGAAAGCAGCAGAAGCCTGGAAAACTGCATGCCATGGAAGTACATGGAAAATCAACTGGGTGGTTCTAGGAGGGAGAGAGACCATTGTCTTTTTTCCCATCCTTTCCCCACCTCCTGTTCCCTGAATGGTAGGACTGGAGCTACAAAGGCCAAGATGCTTTTAGCAAGCCTCCTTGTTACCTCTACACTGCTGGTGGCAGAGCTTTAAAGATCCAAGATGCCTCTTAGGTATTTAATCAGACCAGATCCCTTGAGGTCTTCCAGCAATATAAAGTATTCATTGTCCAGGGGGAAAAAAAAGACCCAAACCCAAGAGCAACATGGAGGCTTGCTGAAAACTCTAGAGCACTTGAGTAAACTCCATGTTTAAAGGTGTCTTTTGACAAACCAGGCAACAGCTGTTAACAGAAGCTATAGCTAGCAAGGTTTGGTTTGGAAAAGTTTGTTCTCAGCCAGACACGGAAGTGTTTTACCGATGGAGAGGAATTACTTCAACTCCAATTCCAAGACAGTCATCACTGGTTTAGAAAAAGTTTACCAGTGCAGACAGTGGCTGCTTTCCCTGGGCAGTGACCGCAGCATCTAATCAGTACAGCATCTAATCACTACTCCATAGCTAGGTTTTAAATCTGCTCAGTCACATCAGTAAAATGTAATTCCATGCATGGATAACTGATCATAAGCCTAGAATACTATTCCTCCTATTCAAAAACAAGTGCCAGGGATTTCTAGTCATCCAAACACTGACCTCCACAGCAGCTGTCTTCAGACCCAATCCTGAGCTTTGGAAGCTGTGATAGGGTCCCACTTGGTCAGTGAAACAAAGGCTGACTACGGGTTGCACGGTTTTATTCAAAAAATAGCTATGCTTCTAGGGCCCTTGAAGCCAAGGAGCCTGGCATCTGGTCTGCTTTAGTGCAGCAACCTAAATTCATTTTCTGACAGAAGTCTTTTTTGTTTGGTTCTGTTGGGTAAACACCCCGTCCTCTTCCCAGCCCTGCCAGTGTTTTACCCTCCAAAAGCTGTTGTGAAACCACTGCTGCGGGCACTCAAAATACTGCTTGGTGTTCTCTGAGCACACCATACTATGCCACAGGCAGCCATGCTCACTTGATCCTTACCTTTGGTGCTGACTCGACCAGCTTACTGTTTTTGCGGTCCCAACCTGCCCCTTCAAGGAAAAGGCCGTATATGTAAACCCCACCAATGTCAGTAGGAGGAGGGCCAGCAACATCTTCTTTCATCATCTTGGTCACTTCATTGTGTAAAACAACGCTGTCGAGCGCCCATCCTTTTGCTAAATTCATGCGAGTTGTCTCTTGCCTCATAGCAGTTAAGAATCCCTAAGGAGATGGAATATGACATAGAGTGTTTTAATACTTGAATTTGACCCATTTAAAACTTTTTTCTATATCATACTGACATCAGCAGTATAAAACCTCATCCCACAGAATTTGATCTGTGTACTAAACTAAATTCAGTTGTGTAAATCCAGTGCTCTCCTACATTTTCCCAGTACCATACTTTCTTAATATACTTGATGGGCATGTGTTGGTGCTAAGAAGCCACCAAATTGGCTTATTTAACATATCAGAAGCTACGTGTACAATTCACCTCACCTCACGTGTATTTTACAGCCAGCTAAATGGAAAGAGGTTTACAAGGCTGCCAGATTAATGTGTTTTGTGAGGTTGCAAATACAGGTAATTGCTAAGCCACAAATAACACTGGTATTTCATGTGCTATATTACTCACTTTTTCTCATACCAACATTGTAAAATTGCTTTTCAGTCAACAAATTGTGAAGCATTTTACAGAATACAAATGAAGTACGTACTGGAACCATGCAATTAAATAGCAAAATGCCTCTGCCACTTCGCTCAGTGCCTTAAAATACTACAATAACGTACTGTTGTAGACAGCAGCAAGATAGACTCACAGTATTTCAGCAGCACAGAATGAAACTCTGTTCTAAAGAGCTACAATCTCATGATATGGTTAGAAGCTATCACAAGACAAGCCAGGCTGAAGATGCTGGTTGGCTTTTCTCATGTAGCTGTCCGTGTGCACGCACACACTGCTGTACATGGGACATACCTTAGTCCTAAGAGACAGGAGGGTGTAGACTGTTTTGCACTTTCAGTGGAGATGCTGTGGATGTGCACCATATTTTTCCCTATGGAAACTCATTTGCATAGCTACACGATGAATGAATAAAACACAAAAATTGAAGATGCCAGAGCAAGAGGGACTTACTGAGAAGGACAACTAGGAAGGAAGAAGTTTCAGGACAGATTTCAGAGCAGAGAAAGAAGGTGTCTAGAGACAGAGATGGGAGAATACAGAGCCACGTGGGGAGCACACAAAGGTGGGTGTTAGAGAGCCAACAGCACTTTGGCTGTTGGCTTCCTACTTCTCCTGTAGGAAGAAATCAGGAGCAATGAGGGAACTGAACAAGCTTTTTCTTTTTCTTCAGTATTCACAGTGCAAGATGCTCTGTTGAGCTACTGTTAGGCCCAAATGAATGGAAAGAAGATGCTGAAACATGAGCACATTGGTCTACTGAATGCAGGGGCCAATCTCAGGCTGCTGGGACTGGAGTGCTTGTTGCATCTGCTAAGCACTTTGCAGCTATGCAATACCCTTCAAGTTATGAGAACACGAGATGACATTCATGAACTCAGATGTTTCAGTTAACTGACATTGCTCGCTTCTCATTAATATCATTCCAGAGACCTCAGGACAAGTGTTTTAAAGAGGTTTTGTGATAGCACAGATAATTGTAATTGTGTTTGAAGTAGTTGAGAACTCTAGCATATAGCTAAGGGAGACAGGATTAAAGGCCAAGTTCTTCTATCAGAAATGCCTTTAAATGAAAGCAGAATCCTTGTAGTTAATTTGTGGAATTTTAATTTGTAGAAACATGATAGCACCAATAGTTTAAAATACATGAAGTGTTCACTGCCAGAAGGCCCCACAGGGCTACTGGATCCCAGATAAGCTGAAATATTAAAGAAAGAAGAGCCTGAAGAGGACAGGACAGAGCAATGACTGTATTAAGGGAATCAGTTCAAAGGCACAGTGGAAACATTAGAATAAAAGATCGGAGCTATGAGTTGTCCTCAGGGATAAGATTTAGACTGCAGACTATTCTTACAGAGATGGCAGGACCTATATGCTGTCTGCAATGGGACTTGTGACACTTATCTGTTCATTTGAATGAATCCTAGACAGTCTTTAAAGTCTACAGCTGTGAGCTGGAGGCCCAGCTGGGTATTTCAGAGTGGGTGGATGGCACATTAAACAGCAAGAAAGAATCAAGTGGCTTGAAGTGCCACTGTATGGCTGAGGGCTTGGCTCCCACCAAAGCCCTCTGTCAGGGACATAATGGACCACTTGCCATGATTATTTTTGATTTCTGTTAATCTTTGCCCTTTTTTGTTTTGTTTGTATGTTTGGGGGCTTTTGGGGGAAGAGGGAGCGTGTTGACATTTCAGAAACAGGGAAAATAAATTATTTTCTTCACCCGCCTTTTCCTGAACTTCTCTCTGCCCTGCTCACTGAAAGCTGCTAAAGCTTCATGCCTTTGCCTTCTAACAACCCATGCAAAATAACTCTGAACCTTCTAGTGAGGGAGAAGCAGGCACCCATGAAAACTATGACAAGAAATATGGAAATCAGTTAAGTCTATTGCTTTCACAATCATATTCTCTCCTTTATCTTGCTTAGGAGGTTCCTTGTTTGTCATTTATGTTGCAGTTTCTACAATGAGCAAATTATGGCAGGTTTACTAGAATTAAGTGGGCACTGAGGAATGGAGGCATTGTACTTCATATTCTCATTAGTATTCACATTGTTTGGCATCTAAGGGTCTTAGAAATAGGCTGAGGGTTCATTATGCTAAGTACTATACAACCGGAAAGACAGTTCTGCCTCACAGGGCTTAAAGTCCATATACAGGACAAGTGACAGCAACTGGATACAGAAATGCAAACAAGGAAACTATAAAACAGTATCAGCCACAACATGGAAATTGGGAGGTAGAAATGAGATATGCATAGTGTCAAGTTTTTTGAGGAAAAAAAATCCAGTAACATCAGATTAACTTTGAGGGGGGAGGAAAATTCCTGGCACTTCTTGTTTTGTTCACCCCAGTTATCTTGTCCCAGTGCAGACACACACAGGGAACCAGGTTTATTTTACCAGAAGCCTGAGCCTGCTCTCATTTGTATCACTATAAATAAAGATTAACTTCTGTGAAATTACTGAATTTATCCTTGTGTATAAACAGTCCAAGAGAAGGCAGAGTCAGGTCCTATATTACTTTTTATTACCAGAATGCCTCATTCCCCCAGTGCTATAAATCTACTTTATTGTCTTGTGTTATCCATGGCATTTATCCACTGACTATAAACCAGTGAGATCTATGCAAGTAGGCAAATTACAAATTACTTAGGAGCTGCATTTCATCTCACAAATGAAAGGATTTTTCTGACAGTTTCTCTGGTATTACAAACAAGCTATTAGAGCTGCAGCACTAATATTTCACCTCAACTTGTTTAAGATGAAAATAAATTTTCTTAACATACGAAATACTGATTTTAAACACAGCAATATAACTCTTAACAAAATAATAGCTAATTAAATAGAAAAGGATTCTTTACTCAGGTGAATTTTTTCTAGAATAAGCCACTCTCACAGCCTGGGTTACAGAAAATGAAGACTTTAACCATAACTATCTGATTCTTAAGCTTGTGGTTGTCAGCACAAGTATTTTTTTAAATCAGGTGAGCACATCTCATTCTTGGAGTTTTTGTCTCTGCACACTATGTATGTAGGGACTTTTAGAACTACGTGTTATGAAGTGTTTAATTTTTGTATTTCTGGAGGCTTTCTCACTTATTTTGGTCTATTAAATCACAACCTGTTTGGGGACATTTTACTCTGAGTAATTGGCAGATTTTTTTGAGAAATCCAGATGTATGGATCCAAAAAAATGGAGGATGCCCAATTTGGGCTGGCAAAATTTCAGAACTGACACAACCCCAAAACACAAAAAAAACCATAAAATGGCCAGTACAAAATCTGTATCAGCTCTTGTTCACCTGTAGTGCAAAAGCAAACACCAACAAAACCAAAAGCCTATTAAGGTTGCATCCAATCTGATCATTGCAAAAATTCAAATATTTTAGAATGCCACTATCAATGTGTTGCTAAAAAAACACGTATGGAAGCATAATCATTTTATTAGAACTCCTACTCCTCTCCCTCATTTCTTCGGGGACCCTTTGCTCAGTGATTCTGTGACCACACTTCCATGCTATAAAGTGGTATCAGTAGACAGCTGACACAGATAGGATAGATGATAGATGGGTATTTCCCAGCAGTAGTCCTAGAGAATATTTGCCACTGTTGCTTTCTCTATTCTAGGCAGCTGTTTCAGATAGCTTTTGCATTGCTATCAAGTACTGAGATTAAAATAGGTCTTTAAAATAGCTTTTTGCTAAGGCTTCACAGAAACCTGGTGGCTGGATACTCTCACAATGACTCACTTCCACAACTCCTACTTCCCACAAACATCTGTGAATCATAAAAAGCTTTAATGAATGTGCATAGCTGTGCAAAGAAACTACGCATCATCTAGGTATGTATACTTTACTTCTTTTAACTCTGTTCTCAGCTGTTCTCTTTTTTGTGTTTCATTTTGTGCCAGGTTTTTATTTTAGATGGTGCAGGCGAGAGGCTGTATTTTTATACGTCTCTGCAGACCAAGTCTGGCACAATTCTGGAGTGGTATAAATAACAAGCCTTTCATTTCAAGGAACTGATTTGCAAGGGTTGAGAGCCAAGTCCAAATCTCTTCTTCCTATGTCAAAGTTTTGAAACTTACCTTGTTTTGTACTCAAAGGAATTTTCATACAATGAATGAAAAACAGATTACTGGAACAGAGGAGGTAAAAAAGGAGGACAACAGTGAAATGTGAAAAGATGTACTTACCTAATTTCCACACTACAATTGAAGCAACCAGAGGATGCATTCCATTATTTCAGTAATATTATTTTGGTCTAGCAAAAATTTCTTCAATGGATGTTGAAGTTAATTTATCCTACATTTATGCTAAAAATTGAATTTAGATTGCGTTTTGTATAGTCACGATTGAGTCAGCTTGAAATTCTCTTAAGGTCAGATTTAACTGTTACATAGGAGATAGAAAGATCAATCTGACAATTTTACCTGTGGATTAAAGAAGCCTGTCATCCAGAACTGATTTGGTCGGCCATCCTGCAGCCAACTGCTGAACTGCTGGTTTCTTTCAAGAAGCTCGGTAAACCAAAATCCTAAAGTAGTTGACTCCCAAGAAATCCTAAACCATAGTTTTGGAATTCTAGCATCATATATATTATCTAAAGCATCTTGCAATTCTTCTGACATAATTATGGTTCCTGGAAGATAAGGAAAACATTCAGAATGAATTGTCCCCTAGCTTGGAAAGGCAATTAAAACTTCCAAATGACATTCTGAGACTCCTAAATCCTCTTTTGTTGTGCTTTAATTGCACACCTGTTGCATTAAAGTCTTATCAGTTTGCAGTTAATTTGCTCAGACTTAGAAGACTTGATTCAAAGTTAAAGGTGACAAGATAAATGATATTTCTTCTGTTATTTTGATCAGAAATAAAGAGGGGTTTTTTTAAACAACTCATTCTCCCTCACACATAATATTTATGTTCATTATATTCACACTGTGTTTGGAATGTGATTAATCACTTAAATTTTTCTTTTTATATATTTCAGTGGTTCCCACATATATGATCAATGAAAGGGATACACTGTGTAAATCATCTATATCCTAAGCATGTACTGACAGTGATTATATTCATTAAATTCACTGTTATTAATGATAACTTTGTACATTTCCATTATCAAGATTCCCAGTGGGAAAGCAGTATGTAGAATAAACCTAGAGGAAAGATTATTAGATATACTTTTTGGCAGTGGCAGTGAGTACTCTCATATTCCGCACATACTACTGCTGCCTCCATTGAAATATTGGTATTTACTAAGACAATGATTTTTCAGTGACACTCACCATTCCATTTGCCAGAAGTTCCTACATCTTATCAGTTTGTACTATCAATAGTGCTGAAAGCTGGCACATGGCCGTGCCTCAGGATGTCTTCTGTATTCCAGCTAAAATATTTTAAATTATAGAAACTGGTCTTGTAGCTCCCATTCTAATTAAATGTTAATGCAATACCAATATTCAATGCCTTGTCATATACACAACTGCTGTAATTGCCACAAGGATTACATGAGATGCCAAACAGAAGTAGGTAGCTTCCACCACAGAATATGTGAAGGAAAGGGAAGTGGCCTGGGAGACTGCAAACACGAGCTGCAGTTGCCCATCCAAACATATCTGTGTAGAAATGCAGCCTGTAATAAGTAAGCATTTCAAGTCCTTCCCTTCCATTGAGGTTGGCAGGTCCCCAGTTCAGAGGAAGGAGAAGAATATCCAGAAACCAAACACCAGCTTTTAATTTAGAAGAATGCAGTGGCTACCCTAAACATTTGTACAGCAGTGTGTGCAAACATGGTACTTTCTGCTATATATCAATGGCAAATAGGCTTCCTTCTCTTCTAGCAGGTGATGACTTGCTTTCATTTATACACATCTCTTTTTGTGCAACAAGTGCTATGAGAAAACTGTCAACTTTTACAAAACCATAAATATTAAAAATACTTCCTATCCTGCTCTGGTGGTTTGACCTTGGCTGGATGCCAGGTGCCCACCAAAGCCACTCCATCACTCCCCTCCTCAGCTGGACAGTGGAGAGAAAATATAAAAAAAGGCTTGTGGGTCAAGATAAGGAAAGGGATAGATCATTCACCAAGTAATGTCATGGGCAAAACAGACTCAACTTGGGGAAATTAGTTTAATTAATTACCAATCAAATCAGAGTAGAATAAAGTGGAATAAAACCAAATCTTAAATCACCTTCCCTCCACCCCTCCCTTCTTCCTCGGCTTAACTTCACTCCCAAATTCTCTACCTCCTCCCCACAGCAATGTGGAGGACAGGGAATTGAGGTTGTGGTCAGTTCATAACATGTAGTCTCTGCTGCTCCTTCCTCTTCCGCTGCTCCATTGTGGGGTCCCTCTCACGTAAGACACTCCTCTATGAACTTCTTCAACATGGGGTCCCTCCCATGGGCTGCAGTTCTTCTCGAACTGCTTCAGCAAGGGTCCTTTCCAATGGGGTGCAGTCCTTCAGGAAGGGACTGCTCCAGCGTGGGTCCCCCCACGGGGTCACAAGTCCTGCCAGCAAACCTGCTCTGGCGTGGGTTTTTCTCTCTCCACGGGGCCACAGGTCCTATGAGGAGCCTGCTCCAGCACTGGCTTCCCATGGGGTCACAGCCTTCTTCACGCATCCACCCTCTCCAGGGTGGAGTCCTCCACAGGCTTCAGGTGGACATCTGGTCCAACATTGCACTCCCATGGCCTCAGGGGGAGTCCTCCACAGGCTTCAGGTGGACATCTGGTCCACCATTGACCTCCATGGGCTTCAGGGGGACAGCCTGCCTCACCATGGTCTTCACCACAAGTTACAGGGGAATCTCTGTTCCGGCACCTGGAGTACCTTCTTCCCCTACTTCTTCAGTGGCCTTGGTGCCTGCAGAGTTGTTCCTCTCACCTCTTCTCACTCCTGTCTCTGGTTGCATTTGCTGTTTGTGCAGCAACTTTTTCACCTTCTTAGTTATGTTATCCCAGAAGGGCTACCACCATTGCTGATGGCCTCAGCCTTGACCAATGGCAGGTTCATCTTGGAGCCGGCTGGCATTGGCTGTGTCAGACATGGGGGAAGCTTCTCGCAGCTTCTCACAGAAGGCACCCTGGTAGCCCCCTCACTATCAAAACCTTACCATGCAAACCCAATAGACCTTAATTCTCTGTAATGGCTTCGTAGTCAGGTTCAGAATCATGTTTTGGGATAGCTAAGAGTCTTCTATTACACAATTAATCATATTAAATCTTCTCTAACATATAAGCAAGAGCACCAACTTTTAAGAAAGAAGCCCACTGTGTCATCTCCCCTTTCCCCAAAAATATGTAATATTAGACCATATACTCTATTCACACTCTGGAGGCAGAAAAAAATGAAAAAAAAAAGTCATGCAACATATGTTGGTTTCAACTTCAGATCAGCCATAGTGAGGGTAGAAAACAAGTGAAGAGCATTCCATTTGAGTCCTGGGGATCATTATCATCCAAGAAACAAAGAACAAACCCTTTAATCTCTGGTTCTTCCTATTTTTCAGGACGATGCAGCCAACTTTGTCCTGCAACAAGGGGTGTGAGAGAGCCACATTTGCTTCTGTATTCTTGTGGGCAGGCTGGAGCTTTTCAAGTCAGGAGCTATAACCAGTATCTACCCCGAAGCATGGTGAAATCTCTTAGGATATCTGTCTGTTATGACTCAGAGCAGCTGCTGAGAACACTAAGCCAGAGTGTTCTTGAGGATGAGGTATGTTCACAGTTCTGGCCTTGCCCATATAGCTGCATAAATATTCCTAGTGAGTGGGTGTCATCTCTGGCAGCAGTCATAGAGTGCTTGAATTTCAGCACTAAATGACATCTGTGGGTGTTGGGATGCATTCTTGCAGCTTAAAATACTCTGATAATTTTTTTTTTTTTTTTAAATTGTCAGAAACAAAATTAATAACACATGAGAAAAATAATGACATCTTCCTGGAGAATGGTGATACAAGTCTTTGAAAAACAACATTTGATAAATTGAATGAGTAGCAGAACACCATAGGCTTCTCATATTTAACTTCTGAGAAGCCCAGAGTACTGGTTACCATATGAAGAGACTGAATGTCCTATAAACCTAACATGACAGACTGGAATGTTCTATGAATCAGACAGGATAGCTGTTTATAACTTAGTCATTTTGCGATATTCCCTTTCTTGAATGGAATAAGCCCACCTGAAAATTACTGATAAAAAGCCAGGTCAGTTAAAGACATCAGGGTATTTCCATGCTTCAAAAATACTAGGTACTTTAACCATACTGTTTGCACAGTAGGCACAGTTTGGAAATCAGGATTCCTCTTTTTCATTGCCCTGAACTTATACTGTCACTTTTAAATGACATCTAAATTTATCCAATTGCAGTGTAGTGAATAAGCCAAAAAAAGCTACTTAGTTCCATGGATGGCTAGTTTTTATTGCTAATTAAAGTAAATAGTCTGTTCTTTTAAATTGATCTGTTTTTAAGGTGGTTCATTCAATAGATATAATGCTTTGAATAGGCTACATCAGGACCTTGTATTATTTCATGGAGTTGCCCCTTTTCACTACCATACCTACCACAAGCTGAAACAGAAAACTGTGTGGAATTTGTAAAATCTGGATCTACATTTTGAATTTCACATTTAGGAAAGACTGTATCTGGACTGGAAAACGTGCGTATCTCATTTTAATGAGTGGATAAAGTTAGGAACAAGGGAAAGATCTTAAACTCCATCATGAACCAAAAAAAGCCTCAATCCACTGACTGATTCTCTTCCCACAGGCACAGATGTGAATGAAGTATAACCAGAATAATTATGTAGGATATAAATGAGATGAGAAGAAGCTAGTTTCTCCATCAAGTACAGTTTGCCAACAGCTGACATCATTATAATAGGATTGGAGTCTATTCCTTGAGGACAATACTTGCTAGACAATGAGTCTGTTAAGCTAGCCTTAACAGTACACAAAGGAAAAAGCTCAGTGAAAGCATCAATCCATTCCTGACTGTCACAGTTGCAACTATAGAACTTGATCTTTTCATCCTTTAATCCCCACTCAAGTTTACCTCCCAGGCAACCAGGTTTGTTATTGGACTGGTCATTCCTTGCCTTCACCACCAAGGTGCAACTCCCACTTCTTCATTTAACATGTTGAAGAGAAAATCCCAACTTGCTTGTAACGTTATAAGCTTTCCTCCCTTTCTGCCTTATAGCAACAGCTAACAATAAAAAAAACCAAAACAATAAAAGCTAATGTATGTTTCCCTATACCTAAAACTTTTAAATTTATTTATTTATTTTTAATGCTTCAGTATGTTTCTGCTAGCACAGTGACCACCATTGCAGTGCTGAAAGAAGTCAACTTCTTTGCTTCAGGTAGTTCTTTGGGTATTTCCCTCTTTCTTCACTTGCAGAACTTGGGCACTTCAGCATTCGGAGATGATTCTCAGGAAGCTCTCAGAAGTTCATTTAACTCCATTGTGCTGTTTTAATCCCAAGGCCCTCAACAATTTATCACGTCCGTTTGCTCCTGGTCTTCAGAACAGGAAGAGTAAAACAGGCAGCTGAGCCCTGCAATGCACATCACTCTCCGTTTTTTACTTGTAGACTGTGGTATTCTCTCCAGCTGCAAACAACCTTTGCCCCTGTTCTGTTTTCTGTTTGCTTTCCACTTTCCTTTTCTGGTGCAGAATCCTCTGATTTAACTCTTCAAGTCAGGATGGATGAAAGGAACTGAGAAATTTAAGTAGTGTATGATTTTTCACATAGAAGAGCACACAAATCCTTGCTTCTCTGCAATAGCTAATTTCTTCAGTCAGTAAGAAGGCAATTTGAAAGTAACCTTGCAAATTGTTCTGAAAACTCAGCAGCTCCAGCACTAAATGCTCTTAGCTGCACCCACCAAAGGACTTAAAATAATAATTTTAAAGCAATAACTTGAAGCTGTAAATCAATACACGCTTCCCAAAAAGTGATACAGATCACTACCCTGAGCTACAGTACTAGAATGGGCAGATAAACTATTTTCTGTAGTCTGTCCTAAATACACAGTGTGTGTTTCTAAACAGTTGTCCTGCCAGCATCATGGCAAGCATACATAACACTTATTAAGAAGTCCAGAAATAACATGTCACACTTTGTAAATGACAACAGGAGGCATTCTGGCATTCTTAGGATGAGAAATAAATAATGGATGAGAGCTGCTGAGACAAGAGTAACTCTGCCACAAAACATACTAGACTCATCCCTTCCATTTCTCAAATGAATTCCCCATTGTTACATTCCATTAATGTCCTCACTGAGTGCTCTTAATCATCTTCAAATAAAATCCTCATCCAAAAGTGGAATACACAGATGATCCCTACAAGCCTTACACACAGATACTGTAAGAATTAGTGAGGTAAGAGCCCATGATCTTTCAGTCCAGAAGTCTATTACCATTGTCAGCAGGCCAAACTAAAATTGTGTTAGTGTTAGCAGTCTCAAAGCATTACGACTCAAAACAGAACTTAGCCAGTCAGTGAGAATGAGTCCACACTTCTTCCCTTTGTGGGAATTTACCTTTTCTGTGCACTCTGGCATGGCTAGTTTCCTGAGCTTCAGTTTTTTGCCACATAGATGAGAATAAATTATCAGCTACCTCTTTTGGCTCTTTTGGAGTTCAATTACATCCCTCTTGTAAAGTGCTACACACAACTAACAGAAATTCCTTGCAAAATGATGCAACCACTACCATCAAGATCATGGTATTCTGAGTTGGAAAAAAATTGTGAATCTTTAGCTCATTCTTTCAGAGCCTTAACACATGAGTTCATGTAGATGACGTAGGAATTCTAAGTGATTCCAATTATGTATGTAGAACTATAGGCTACCTCATGTCTACATGAAGTTCTGGGTGTTTGAACATATTCTTATATGAATGACAATAAAGAAACACCTAAGGCCAACATCCTGGTTAGCAATGAAGTATGAAGATGGTGAGGAGCTAAAAGCAAGTAATGAAATAGTTTTTAATAATGTAGCAAATCAGTGATTGAGATGTATAGAAACTAGTGAAATGCAACAGTATTCCTCAGAGACTTGTTATTAACAGTTATTATTCATGTTTGAATTATAGAGATAAAAATATATTAGAGGGACATATAAAAATGCATAATTTTTTACTATCCAATACCTTCTGTCTCAGCAGTCTCACCTGTATTTTCTGACACTTCTCAACCTGGCATAAACAAGCTAGTGCATTAATTTTAATGAGTTTTCATGCATATTACTTATGTGTTATTTAAAGAACATGCACATGCTATACATCTGTGCAGGTAAAGAGAGGGAAAATAGCAAAGTCCCATCTTCCCTTAGTAAAATCCTTGTTCCTGAACCTGTTATTCCAAAAGCTCTGATTGCCCTCTCTTTCAATGCAGGATAAGAGTAATCTGTGATTTTTATTGTTTTTTCCAGGTCCTGGCATGTCAGTTATGTACGGTGTGCATTACATGCATGAAAATATGCTAGCTTTGTAACATGACGTGTGGTTTATTGTAGCTGCAGTGAAAAGTTTGCTTAAGCCTGGTAGAGATTCTCCATGACAAATGCCATGATGACTTCTGAAGTAGGTATTTGTATTGATTCCACTTCTTTTGCCTTCTATGTTGGTTTTATGGCTTATGGCTCCTGTCGGTACTTGTCTTGCAAGAAAATAAAATCAAATTAAAAGCTGTGCATATTTCCATTGCTAAGGATTCAATATCCACTTTCAGTGCTACTACAAGCATGCTACACTGCTGAGATTCATGGAAGCCACTCAAGGGGGACTAGGGTTAACTTCCACCGAATCTCTCTTCTCACTTTCTTAATCTGTAGGAGACACATTAGGGTGCCATCAAAATGCTTACCACTCCTACTTCAGTGCATAGAAAAATAAAGAGAACCCCCTCCCCCAATCTTACAGATAGGCCACATTCAGTTCCCCTCTAATAAATTCTAAGAGACTAGGCAAAACTGAATGGATCATTAGATTTTACTGCATTTAAAAACACTATCTTCATTAGTGGGAGAGAGGGTTTGAACTGCCCACCCTCTAACAAACAGCTAAGGTATTAGTATTCTGTGCCAGATGCCTCTATGCTTCCCAGAAGCAAGATAAGAGGTGTACGCAGGAACTCTATAGCTTGTATACTGCCCTACAAAGAATATGGTCACCTCCTGCAAAAGGGCTCAGGATCTTATGTTTATAACCCATTTGGATCTCGAGTTTTGGTTCAAGCCCCATGTCTTACTGCTACTCAGATTAAAAGATGAGAAAACAGCTCTTTGCTTGTCTCTGAAATGATTTCTCTATTTGGAACATAGCCTCTATTTAGGTCATTTGAGAGGACAATCACCATCAGTGTTTTCTGATTTATGTGAAACTATGTATTATATCAACTGTGAAATAAATTCTGGGCAATCAATAAGTAATTAAAACAGAACTAATGGTTGGGACATAACTGAGAGTACAAAGTGCAGCTACAATCTAATTATTACAATTTGATCCAAAAAAAAGTATCCCTCCAGGCAGCAAAGTTTATTGATGGAGATGTGGGCTTGTGGGGCATGGCCGCCAACAAACATGTTTTGACACATTCTGAGCATCCTCACCCCTCCCAAGAGCTGAACACTGTTTAATCTGCCCTCTAGATAAAGGGACAAAACTGGCTCTGCTAATTCCCACAACATCCCTCATGTTCAGCTGCACATGGGCTCTCACTGAGGAGGGCTTTATATTACCTCAGATATAACTCAGTGAGCAACAGCAAAATGGCAAGGTCCATGCATTCACTTCCAGGCTGCAGAATCAAATATTCAGACCTATTTTCACAAAGCTACACAACACAACATGAAGGTGTTTTATAGTCTTAAAGACAAAATCTGTTTGAGAATTTATATCTGCTATAAGCAGGTGCTGAGGCCTTAACAGATTAATGAAGCCAGAGCCAGATGCATGACCAGGGTAGCTGTCAAAATTCACATGACCCATTTGAGCAGGCAGATCAGTTTACATCATTGTAAAGAAAAAGGAGCACCTCGGATGATCTGAGACCTAAGTTGACTAGTCTGGGGGGAGAATCTAGTATGAGAGAGTTTGAGGTTTTCCCCTTTGCTGAGTCATGAGCGTGCCTAAATGTTCTTTCCATCCCCTAATTAATGATCTACCACATGTAGATGTATCATGAATCTGCCAGAAGCCATTAGTCATTATTGTTAACTATACATTCAGTTTTGTTTTCAGAACAATTTTTCACTATATTTAACATGCCTGTCCCTAAGAAAATTATAACGTTTTAGAGGATTGCAAAAAAGTTACAGCATTAACTTGATTAAACACCTGGTAGGGACTGTGCCCACTGTGGAACTGAATACTAAGTAACAAATAAATTCTATTACTCATCCACCCCTCTGCAGAGTATTATACATTTCGAGACTTTAAATATATCTGTCACAATCAAGGAAAGATTAATATTTTCTTGGATGGAAAGCATTATTTTAATTTACTTGAAAAGGGACTCTCTGCACATATAAGAGGAAACTTCCAGCTCAGTATTGAAACAGAGGACAAATGTTTCTTCCAGCTTGATCTTTGCATAGGTTATTACAGGATATGGAAGCTAATTAGCCTTAGGCACATTTATGAACCTCTTCCCTAGATTCAGATTGTAGGCATGATGTTTCTGAAGCATGCACTGTTGCCTCAGTGTATCATACAAATGATAGGAAAAAATCCCTTTTGATTCTTACATAACAAAAATATAAATTAAAAAAATTTCCCTTAATGAAAGACTTATTGTCAAAACACTGGAAAACATCAGTAAGACAGATGACAGTACTGCCATCACCTATTTCAGAAGGGACTAGTTTTGAGGCACTCTGACCTTCTCCCCATGGGGACAATTCCCTGTCTCAGATATTTTCTGCCTCTTTCTTGGAGAACAGTAAAGTTTAGTGAGATCTTAGCCAGTAGAACTGAACCGTTCCTGCTTAATTTTCATTTGTTGTTAATTAAAGGAGCTTAATTTCACTTAATTCAATTAATTTCACTTAATTTCAGCTCTTGCAGATGAGCAAAATGGGAAGTGAAAATTTTTCCTCACTCCTCCAATCAAATTTTCCATCTGCTTCTAGTCGCCTGTACTCTTGATTTACTTTAGCTACATTCACCATTGCTCTCTTTCAGCCAAATACTCCTGCCTCTGAGAGATACAGAGTGCTGTTACCTACCTCCTGTGATGGCTGAAAGAAAAACCCTATCAGTCTCTTTTAACTGGCACTCCCACTCACTTTAGCTTCCATTTAGAGACATCTATTTGGTATAACCAGTTTCACAAACATTGCAAATCTCTCCTTAAATTACAATCTTTATCACCTGGCCTCCTGAATGCCCTGTCTCTCAATTACTTAGCAGCAACACTTCTACCTTGTTCTCTATCATTATGTCTCAGCTTAATTTCATAAATTACTCTGGCACATGACCTGTGGACCTAATCACACAATTCAGCTCCTCTGAGCTCTGTAGAAATCCTAGAGAGAATCACAGAAGAGTAGTAGTGCTGTGGGACATGAACTGCAATACTGGAGCACGTGCATACAGAATAAATTAAGGTGGAGTGCCATTAGAAATGCAATCAGGAGGCTTTAAGGGCTAGAATTAGTGGTCATATAATAAAGAGAGAGAAAAAGAGAAAAATTGGGGGAGGGAGAGAACAAAAGAGAAAGAGGTAGAAAGGGAGGAAAGGAGTGGAAATATTTATTTCATTATATGCCATAAACAACCATTAGTAATAAATATTGCTACTTAATTGGTATGATTTCTAATATTGTAACTTACCATCAATAGCCAATTTGAGATCAGTCAGTGTAGCTCGAACTCTTGATATAACATGTTGCATGCAGTCAATTTCTTGATGGAGAAATATGTTTATGGGTTGAAAAGCTCCCATCTTTTGAAGCTGGGCTTTTACCTAAACAAGAATAGTGCAATGATTACGAAATTTAATCTCCTGCTTCCCATGCAAATATCTTTGAAAGCAAAAGGATGATTTTTCAATTGTATCCCATAATTACTGAGAAAATAAACTTTTATCTAACAGATGGCCATCCAAGTCCTGTGGCAACTGTAAGATTTAGCACACTGTGACTCATTAGCTTACCAAAAGGAGCTCCTCCATCATTCCAAGGAGGGAAAATTCCCTCTTTTTGAAGGGATACAGCAGCTCCTTCTGTCCTTGTTAGGCTGCAGGGTCTTAGATCTTAAATAAAAACAAACCACATACTGACATGCTATAAAAACCATGTTTGATAGTAAATTCTTCATGTTTTCACATTGTGCTAGGTGAACCTTCTCACCTCTTGCCCTGCTGAGTTGAGATAATGCTACAAATGGAGTTCAACTTAACAAGCACAATGATATATGAAAGCTGCTATTTCCAATAGCACGTGACTCACTCATAAGACAAGGTGCTCATGGAAGCTTTACTAAAGAGGTAAAATTGCCAGGAATAATACAGATACCACAGAATTCTGTTACACCGTTATGTGCACCATTTTGTAGGTAGAAGCATTTGGTCTTCTTAATTTTTAAGGATAACAGTTTCACTCATCCTCAACAGAGAACATTGTCAAAATGGAATTGGTTGTCTCTGTTACTTAAGGACATGTCACAGCAACAGGAATGCAAAAGCATTCCCTGTCTCACGCTAACATATGATGTATATACAATATACTTCAGATGTACACTGTACTTCCCATGTAAATCAGAGACCAATGTATACAGTACTGCATGAGAGATGATTTTGTGGCACTTGCAGAAATCATGGTGCCTATACCTCACATAGTACCAGAATTCTTGACTTTTAAGACTTTCAAGTGTTTTTCCCCACTATGACTCTGCTTTCAGAAAGCCAATGGCTTTCTCTCTGTACTTGCTACCACACAGCCACATGCATCATCTTTCATGTTGAAGTAGTCTGAAGCCTGATCTTTGCCACAGTCATCCTTCCCTCTGCAGGTGAAATCCTGCAAGGGGACTCTGGAACCGAAAAAAGAACTCAAACAGTAAAATAAGATCCTAAATTCAGATACCCATATGGCCATTAATTTATCATAAAAGACCTGATTTGTAGGATCAGTTTACTAAAATAATTTAAGAACCTGTTTTGAGCTTACTAACAAAAGGTGAAGAAAGTTAGAAAATCTATTCCTTCAAAAAGTAGAATATCATTGGAATTCTATTGCAGCCAAGTAGAAGCCACAAGATTTGGTATAATGTGTGCTATTTCATCAAGGCCAGAAAACCACTGGATTTTGCTTTGTGTTTTTCCAGATATAGTCATATATCTCAATATATACATTATTATGTATACTATACATTATATACACATAGTAAACATTATTAAAGATTTTATTATTACACTGAATAGCAAGTTTCTGCAAGAGGAATATAATATAGCAGTTGAGTAGTTATAATTGCTAGTATAAATGAGTAAATGCTTTGACAATTTCCAATTCTCAAGTTTCAACTCCAAGCCCAATAAAGTACTCTTTTTCAACTTTATATGCTATTCTCCTTGGGAGACAGCTATCAGCAAGGTTATTCATCATATTTTAATCACAAGGACCCATGAGTTTGTCAGACAGAACATCCAAGAAATACGTGCCAGCCAATTATGCTAATGCTTTGCAGTGTGACAGTTCATTTTACAGACTGAGTTAATGTGTTTCTTCCTGTAAAAGAGAAAAAAACTACTAAAATCAGCTATCATGAGACTGGAGTTGAGACAACAAACTGGTTTTGGATAATTTACACAATGAAGTATTCTGATTTTTTTCCTACAAAATCCAGGGAAAGCTTCTGTTTTCTGAAAATTTCACAGGAATTGATAATTCTCCCTCTTGCCAAAAAAGCAAAAAAAAAAGATGTTATTGTTAGTATAAGCTTACTAACAAAAAAGTTATTTTTGTTAGTAAGCTTATACTAAGAATACTTAGATGTCTAGTGCATGCCACTTATTAGAAATTAATTATACAGAGTATAGTCCATACATTTTATCCATTAAATAAGAAAGACACTTTTTTCTAGTCTACAAAGCACATGTTCTTTTTGGGGATCATTTAGAGGAAGAGTTTGTCCTGTTTGAGGAAAAAAAGTATGGAAGATGTTGTTAAAGGGGTTATTTTCCAAAATATTTATATTTATGAATCTACAAAGAGAAGATTAAATAAATATTCTAAAATATTACTGTACTGATAATTGTACAATTTGTTTAATTAGTGAGTTCTTGGCATTTAAATATTCTGATTTGTTTTTATGTACCTACAAAAATACTAGTAATGTTTTGAATAATGGAGTGAACCAATGATGCAGAAATCTGTTAATCCATCCTAGATATGTTCACAGCACTAAGCCTAGAGCACCAAGCATAACCAGATATGAAAACTGAAAAAAATTACATACTTCCTACATTATTGTATACAAATCAATCCTGACCTGCAGTGACATTTACTAGGTGTAACATAGAGCCTTTCTTGGAAATCTTGCTGTTAAGATTAGTTTTAAATACCAGCTCTGAGGTATGACTGACTGGTTTTGTATTCAAATTCTTATCAAGCAATCAGGTGACTTACTTCCAGTGCTCTATTTATTATGAAATAAAGAGATGGATACTGACTGACAGAAAAAACTCAAAAGACAAAACTCAATAACCAAAATAGCATTTCTGAGATTAATATACTAATTCCATAAAGCCCACTTACAATACCTCCTTTTCATTATGCAAACAGCTGTCATCTAACATCAAGAAGGTGATTTAAGAAAGGAACAACTAAAATAATAAACTTAATAGCTTTGTCCACATGATTTTGCAGTGCATTATCTCTACTGTGTCAGATTCTTCTATGTACATTTCTTAGATATCCTCAGGTCACCAATTCCTTTGTCTTCACATACTTTATAGGACATTCATCAGAAAAGCAGTTGCTGAACTCGTGCTATTTAAAGATCAGTGAACACATTACTGCAGTAGTAACTACCTGTCATTTTCAGTAAATATTATGATTTTCAATCAGACTTCATTACTTGCTATACTCTTTGTTAGTAGAAATGGGAAGTCCATCATTCTGTGAGATTCTCTAAATAAAAAGTCTGAATAAGAAAGACAAGCTCAAGGCATGTCCAAGCCAAAACTCTTTTCAACTGGTGTCAGGGACCACTTCCCTGTTGTATACAAGGAAGAAGGCAGTGATATACGTAGAAAATAGCTGAAGCTCTAGAGCTTGGTGACCACCATATCTGACAGAGTTGGTAAGTAAACAGAGACACCTTACAAAAGCACCTACAATAGTGTTTCAGTTTAGACCCCAATTATTTTTAAACTTGCACTGAAAATTAGACTCCAGGCACACAAACTGGCTCAGCTTCAAATTAAACTAACCTCAAAGGTAGGCTTCAGGGAGTCTAACACACTCCGACCACTAATGGGTGTTCAGCCTACAGACCCAGATTAGAGTTAGACCAAATTAAATTCCTCAGTAAAATATCTAATGCAGGCCTGGGGACTGTAGATGAACTTCTATCCCCGTGCAATACTTGCTAATAGCCTTAGCAGAGGATAAGGCAAAATCAATACTAAAAAAAATGTAAAGGCATAAAAACCCCCACTGCTACTTGGGTTAAAAACCAATCTCCAATTAAGTGCAGTATCTTTGGAATGCCTCCATGTCTATTCCCTAGCAAGCTGTTTTTCAAGCTGCAAGGATCATTTTCATTATAAACCTCTGTGTGTGACCAGCTGACATTTATTCTTGCATCTGTCTTCACTCAGATGGACTGACTGGACCTAATCATTTTACCACTAATCTCTCTGTTACCTGCAAGGCAAGACCCAGAAGCAAAAGGGGTCATGAAAACAAAATTCTTACTCTGCCTCTGCCTTTGGAGTGAGAATAACAAAGACAGTTTTAGGTCAGGAAGAAGGTTTATTTTGCTTTTCCATCACCTGTGTCAAACTGCAGTCTGATAAAGCATGCAAAGGTGACTTGTTTTGTTTACAGTCTTTTGGGTGCACTTTGAGTCATTTATTTGACTGGTGAGAGGAAGTGTTAGAAGAACAGAACAACAAAAGAAGAAGCATATATCATGAGGTAAAATGGTTGCCCTCCTTTGAAATTTGTTGATTCCAAAGTCATTGCCAAAGGCTAATAATCAAGAAATGAAGGCTTCTGTGTGACAGCCTGAATTTTCTCTGGATTCACAATGTACCTAAAGAAAGTACAATCCAGAGCTTTGAATGTCAGCAAAGTATTTATTTTAGTACCACCTGTCCCTAACCTAGTCTGTTGGAGTTTTAACTCTAAGCAAATTCACCCCACGCTTTCTATAGAGAGACACAAGAACTGATCAAAGATAGCAAAGGCATCTGAGACTTTCCCTGAAGAGTATTTTCTTTTAATTACCTTCATTTGTTTCCAAAAATTTTTGTTCCTTTTCTCCACTGATAGTATCACTATAACCGGATTTCCAAAGACTACCACGTTGTGGCCTTATTGGAGCACAACATTCTTCTAAAAGCAAATCCAAGCTGCACTGCTAGGACTAATGAATATGTTTCTTTTTACTGCTCTTATCCAATAAGGCATGCATAAGAGTTCTTTTTGACACATTCCCTCAGTCTCTTACAATTTAGTGTATTAGTTTTATTTGTTTCAGGATTGTTAAATTGATCTATGAGGTAATAATGTCCTGAATACAGGTAATAATGTCCTGAATGACCAAATGTTGACTTAAATTGACAAACAACAGAACTCATCTCATTCCCCTTTTTTAGCCATCACAGGAAGTAATTACATAATCCATTTTAATACTTACACTTGTAAGCTTAATTTCATTTGCTTATTATATTGTAGCTTCTCCTTAATTCTGTTGCTTCTTCCCTCAGAGAACATCTAAACTCTGTCTTTTTTTCTGCTCTGACTAATGAAATTCTTGGTTATATGAATGTAACTTTTTTTTTTTCTTTTGGTATTTGAGACATTCTCTTTTTTTTGTCAGTTTATGCAAACTTTCATTTAAAAATACAGCTTTCTTTACAGAAACAGTGCAGGGTGGAACTTCCAAAATAAACCCTGCAGACTCTTTGTCCTTAACTACAGCTCCTCACTCTGTAACTGGTTGTCTCCAAAGCTAAGACGCTCGAGGAAGTGACTGAAAATAGGAGGCCTACTCTATGTGTGTTTTGTGTGGATACCCTGAGTGAATAAGCCAAGAAGGAAGGAGAGTGAATGAGACAAAGATTAAACGGAAGAAAAGGTAAAGAAAAACAGTATTTGTTCAAACCATTTAGAAGTGAAATTTGGATTAAATAAGTATGTGAGCATTTTACAAGACTAAAAGACATTGCACAAATCTCCCTGGGGTAAAATCTGAGGGCAAGAATACCCCCTAGTTACAATATAAAGACCTGTATTATTGATGTCTTCCAAGTATTATGAATTCTGCAGGACTAAAAAAGTTATCAGTTTAACAAGGGAATGAAGAAATAGTCTTTGGAGGATTAAGCAAATACATTGAAAAAAATCTCAATACACACATTACAAATATGGCAAAACCATACATACTACCCAAGCGTTCAGTATTGTATGTCTATTGTGAGCTAAAAAATAAAACTCAAAGGAACTGAATATAACTAGAAAAAACCAGTTCCATGAAAAAGCTTTATTCTAATAAAGGGAGGATAAGGGAAAAGGACTGAGAACAATCCAAGGTGTAGATCCAAGGTGTAAATTATTAAATTTATGAAATTAGAAATTAAGTGTTATAAATTACTATACTTCCTATATTTCAGTTTTTGGATATTTCTAATATTTATTTACTATTCAACAATAATGTGAAAACCAGAAAGATTACTCTATTCCAAATAAAATTCTACAAATAAATGATTTATATACTATCACTGGAAAACACTCAATAAGCAGGCGACAAAAAAAGAGAGACACAAGCAGGGATGGATGGAAAAATAACTATATGGAGAAAGCTGTTAGGAGACCTCAACAAAAAAAGTTACAGACCGTAAGTAGCTTGCCAAGAGGGGAATGTAAAGAGAAGTTCTAAGTTGAATTATGACAGTACAGAAGAGGCTATTTATACAAGACATATTAAATCTGAGATGAATAGTAAAACAGAAGACAGGAAATATTGCCAGGGCCCCAAGACTATTGATTATAACCTAAGTGGACATTCTAAGTTGCTTAGAAAAAAAAAAAATAAAGTATAACAAGTTGTAATATTGCATACTGGTCACTCTACAAGCTTGGGCTGCAATCAGGGAAAAAAAGCACTACCAGTGCAAAAGAGAAGTGTAAATAATAAAATTGTGGAAATGGGGGTTTTTCAACAGTTACTGTCCGTGAAACACATGGTAAGACATCAGATTCTACTTACAAACTGATGCAAGAGTGCTTTATGCTGGATTTTTTCCATTTAATGAGACTGTTAATCAAAAATGCAAGAAGAGATTAACAAATACATCTGTTATGGCTTAAACTGAAAAAAATCTAGGGCATGAAAGGTCAGCGATAAAATCCATTATTCATAATGGTGGTGCCATAATAAGAGTGGGTAAATTGAAAGCTGCAACCACTGTAAGATCACTGATCCTTCAGAAAGAGGCACCAGTGTCTTTCTCTAAGCTACTAAAGAGGGCAAGAACTTTCTGAAGTCTCTAATGGCTCTTCTGAATTAAGGTGACTAATTAAGTGGACTATTGCATTTGAAATATATGTTTCTCATGTAGGAATTTAGATAATAAAACCAAAGCAGACTTATAAAATACAATGCATAATTTTAAGAGCTTTTTAAAACACTTGCCAGTTAAATTTAAGCACAATAAAACTCATAAAAATATACGTTCATACATACATACACAAAACATCTGTATAAAGCAGCATGTACCTCATGAGGGTTATAATCTGGAGGTAACTTCTCTAGCATCTCATCAGCAAGACGCTGCACCACTGCTTCTCGGGTTTCACCTTCTCCTGCGCTGCTGTCTTTGGGCTGGATGCTCACTATCATACTTAATGTCTCATTAGCCAGGTTAGTCTGGTAAGTTATATCTGCATTAGGGTGAAGTCCAAATACCTCAAAGTAAGGGAGAAAAAACATAAAAACAATTGTGATTTTCCTTCTAAAATTATATCAATGAAAGAATGCATGAAAATGGATAGACAAGGAAGAAAATTCTCAGCTCTGTAAAACAACAGATATGAATAGGTCAGTGGAAGTACACCCATTCAACTGGCCAATGACCAAGCCCAAATTACACAAAAACATTAACATAGGCTGCATATACAATAGCATTTTCATTCATATGAGTGGGGGTTTTTTAACTGATCTTCTGATTATCTTCACATAGCAGGCTTTGGATCATGCTGTGGAGTGCTATCAGGGGGTACAAACTGATTCCTTTCCACTGATTCAGACTACAGCTTGTTGGAAACGTGCAATATGTGGACACTGACCACTCACCACTAACTCTGTTGCTGTTGTACCAGTTCAAGTAGATGCCCCTGACACATTTTGTTTTACTCGGTTTCTTACGCTTATAAGGCACGCAGCACAGTGAATAAAAGACTGCCCATATTCAAAGTACCTAAACATTTTATAACTGGTGATATATTTAGGATATTTATGGTTTAGCTATTTTTTATTTGTCTCCCACTTCTTTCTTCTCCTTCTTCTGAAACTGAATTATTTTATTTAAGATACAGCTAGCACAGAATTACTACAAAGCTGCCCTTTGTCTGAATAGCTTTCTCAGAAACTTCCACTGGAATATCAGTAAGTCTATAACTGTCAGGCTGACTTTTGGAACTCTTCTCCAGGAGGAATTGTACTGTGACTTATTTCACAATCCCTTATTTAATTACAACTGTTAACTACCTTTTACAAGCTTTGAACCACTGATTCAATAATGAGGAAGGCTTGCCCTCAAACAGAGCACCAGAGCCAAGCAATCTCCCATTTCTCGTTTTTCATATTTAAGATTATAATTGGTATATTACAAGAAGATACTTCTAGTAACCAATATTTACATACTCTGGGGACAGAATAAAAAGGGCCATAAGTAATATTGTTATACTTGCAAATCTAGAAACTCAGAGAAAGGGATATAAGTGGCTGCATCTGTGTCAAAGCCAGCAAAGCTGCACTGATTTACACCAGAGGTGGATCTGATCCTTACAACAGCACAAAGAACACAGACCTAATACCGTGTGTGAGAGAAGGTGTGACTATAACTAGCATGGAATTAGGTTCCAAGTAGGATTTAACATGTTTTACACACAGTGGTTTACTCAACCTGAATATTTAGAGCTGTAAAAAGTGAAAATCTCAATGCACTTTATTACACTTATATTCTATATCTAATGAAATACACATTTGAAGATACACTCTTTTCTGCTTTTGCTCTCGGACAATAAGGGTTTGTTTGTTTGTTTGTTTTTCTCTAGCATATTTTTTGGCAATGATATAGCCCAAGCTAGAAACATGAAAAATATCTGCTACTGTGTACGTAAATTGTAGTGCTAGTCCAAGGGCTAAAACTGGTGTAATATTGCCAAAGACAGGGCAGTTACATGGGAGACAACTCTGGTCCTATGTCTTTATGAAAGTGATATATGAAAGAATAAGAACAAAGCAACAAGAGTAGTAAAGCAGTGGGTGGACCAGTGTCCTGGATGTCCTGTATATTAATCAAGGAGCCCAATCTCTCATTCTTTTTGATCCAAAATCCCTGGGAATTTTGATAAAAAAGAGGATGTTGGATTATGTCTTTCAGGGGTTTTTTTAGCCTGAAGAATCCTCAAAACCAATTGCTAAAGCTCTATACCCCTATGAAATCAAAGTCATTTTCAAAGGGATTGCTGACTTCAATAGCCCTCTTCAGAAGTTAGTGTTTATTCTGATCAGAGGTTGAAATTCCATCAAAAGAGCAAGGATAAAGCCACCAGATTTATTTGGTCTTTCTCTCTTGACCAAAAATGGAAAGGGGAGGAAACAAATATACACTGTTTAGAGTAGCACAATATGCTTTTGGAAACAAAGAAGTCTGGGAGATTAAAAGGTTAAAGGTTTCCATGAGCAATTTTGACAGATTTTGGAATGACGGAAGAAAGTTGCAGCTTTCTTCCTAATGTGTAAAAATGCGAAAGAGAAAAAAGATGTTTGCATTCCTGGATTTGATCCTATTTACATAAAAGTCAAAGGTAAAATTCTCCTACATCAAACCATACATGCAGATTTTTTACAGGCATCAAAATACTTTAAAAATACATTGCAGTATTGTGAGATAGGTTCCCAAGCACTTAGAAAAGTAGATCCATGAAAGCAGGACCTGAAATCTGATAGAGTCAAGGTTCATAGACTGATAGGAACCATTTCATGAGCTGGGCTCAGATGGATCCCACTGGTGCATTATCATGGCTGCATTTACCCTCACCTGAAAAGGTGCATCGTTACTAGCAGAAATACCCCAGCATTCTGCTTTCACTACCTTCAGAGATTCAACTTTTCAAGTTTATTTTATGACCTTGGAATCTTCTCACCCTCTCAGATAGCATGTTATCAGTAACAGAAAATAGAACTCATTTGCAAAGGCATTTATCAACTTAATATCAACAAGACAGAAATCCAGAGCATTCACTTCTGTTTCAGTTTTAACTAACTTCATCACATGTGCCTGTACTAGAGGGAGCAGAAAGTTGCAGTCCTCCAATTAATGTGACCACTGCAGTATACACACACTGGGTCACGTAAAAGTGGTTGCAACTCGGAGCTTCCTGCACCCTACAAAGATCAAGACTCCACAACCTCTCTGGGCAATTTCTTCCAGTGCTTGACCACCTTCACAGTAAAAAAGTGTTTTCGTGTTATCAGATGGAATTTCCTGTTTAATTTATACCCATTGCCTCTTGTCCTTTCACTGGGTACCATCAAAAAGACTCTGGCTCCATCTTTACACCCTCCCAACAGGTATCTATACACATTGATAAGATCCTGCCTGAGCCTCCTCTTCTCCAGGTAAGGAGTCCCAGCTCTCTCAGCCTTTCATCATATGACAGATTCTCCAGTCCCTTAATCATCTTCATGGCCCTTTTCTGGACTCACTCCAGTAAGTCCATATGCTTCTTATAGTGGGGAGCCCAGAACTGGACACAATACTTCAGATATAGCCTCACCAGTGCTCAGTAGAGAGAAAGGATCACCTGCCTCAACCTGCTGGATCACGTCCCTCTTCCTAAGGCATCCTAAGATACTGTTGGCCTCTTTGCTGTGAGGGTGCATTGCTGGTTCATGGTCAGCATGTCCACCAGCACAACCAGTGTATGAATTTGCATTTTCCCTTGTTGAACTTCATATGACATTTCCCTCTGCCCAGCTCTCCAGCTTGTCTGGATCCCTCTCAATAACAGCACAACCATCTGATCTATCAGCTCCTCCTTCCAGTTTTGTATCTCCTGTGGACTTGTTGAAGGTGCACTCTGCCCCATCATCCAGGGGGGCATTACAAAGATATTAAACAGTATTGGCCCCAGTATTGACCCCTGGCATAGAGCACCAGTGACCTGTCTCCAACTGGACTTTGTGCCACTGATCACAACTCACTGGGGTTGGTGATTTAGTCAGTTTTCAAACCACCTCACAGCATGCTTATCTAACCCATGCTTAGTCAGCTTGTCTATGAAGATGTTATGGCAGGCAGTGTCAAAGACCTTACCAAAGTTGAGGTAAAAACCATCCAAGGCTCTCCCCTCATCCACCAAGATTGTCACTGCATTATAGAAGGCTGACAGGTTGATTAAGCATTATTTGTCCTTCAGAAATCCATGCTGGCTGCTCTCAATCATCTGCTTGTCCTTCATGTGTTTGGAAATGCCTTGCAAGAGGATTTTCTCCAGCACCTTCCCAAGGACTGAGGTGAGGGTGACCAGCCTGTAGTTCCCCAGATCTTTCTTCTTCCCTTTTTGAAGACTAGAGTGATATATGCTATCTTCCATTCTTCAGGAACCTCTTTCAATCACCATGATCATTTAAAAGTAATCGTGAGTGACCTGACAATGACATCAGCCAGCTCCCTCAGCACTCATGGGTGCAACCCATCAGGTACTTACATACCTTCAGTTTGTTTAAGTACTTCCTAACTTGATCCTCTTCCACCAAGGGTAAATTCCTTGTTCTAGACTTCTTGTCTCAGGGGCCTGGGGTTCCTGGAGGGCAGTCTTACTGGTAAAGACTAAGGCAAAGAAGGCATTGAGCCTTTTCAATATCATTTCTCACTAGTTCTCCTGCCCCATTCAGCAATGGACCCACATTTTCTCTAGTCATCTTTTTACCGTTTACATACTTGTAAAATGCTTTCTTGTTGCTTTTCACATTCCTTGACAGATTCAACTTCATTTTGGCCTTGGCTTTCCTAACCCCTATCCCTACAAGACTGGACAGTAGCTCTGTACTTTTGCTAAGTCACCTGCCCCTGCTTCCACCTCTTGAAAACTTCCTTTTTATGTCTGAATTCAGTTAGGAGTTTCTTGTTCATCCATTCAGGCCTTCTTCTGCTTTTGATTTCCTACTTGTTAAGATTAATCTTTTTTGAGCTTGGAAGAGATGATCCTTAAATATAACCCAGTTCTCCTGGACTCTTCTCTCAAGGGCCTCTGGATTTCACATTGCTGACCAGTTCTTCCTTGCTCATAAGTTTCAGGTCCAGCCAACACCTTTCTTTGTTGGCTCCTCAATTACCCATGCCAGGAATTTGTCATTAATGCACTCAAGAAATCTCCCAGACTGCTTGAATCTTGCTGTATCACCCTTCCAGCAGATAGTTAAGGTCATTAAAGTCCTCCATGAGGACCAAGGCCTGTGTACATGAGACTTCTTTCAATTGTTTGAAGAAGGCCTCATCTACCTTTTCCTGGTCAGCAGGTCTAAACTAAATACCCACTATAAAGGTCTGCCTGCTAATCTTGCTTTATACATTCATGGCTCTGGAAAATATACCTGAATAAATTATTTATCTGACAGAAACTCCCTTTAATATATTGAAATATTTTACCTCAGGTGTATCAATCACTGGCAATTGCTCAATGTACTGGAGATAGTCTTCAACTGTTTTCCCTTTTGGAATAACATAATCTTTGTAGAAACAAAAATTTTCACTAAACATATGCTCTCCAAACCAGACTCTTGCATAGGTATTCAGCAGTGCTTTGTCAAGGTCATCAGTTACACGGCCACCATACTGTACTTCTCCAAGCATATAGCGAACACAGCTCCAGTTCACTCCACGTTTAATGTCCATGTCATCCAAATGATTCTGAACAAATTGCACACTGGCTGCGAAGTCTGCATGATTAAATTCATAAGGAATATTCCAGCCCAATGGACCAAACTTTCGTCTTTCCTGTAAAATAGAGTTAAAGGTAAAAGCCTGATTGATAGTAATTATGAAGAAAACATTAAGTGCAGAAAACTACATGAACTATGCTAAGAATTCAGTAGTCCAGCTGGGGCTGTATTTCATGAACTTTAAAAAAATTATTCTTCTCTTAACACACAAGGCCAAATGCTTGATTAATTATCTAGTAGTTAAATTTCTCTTAATTTATCATAGCCAGCAGAGAGATAGGAACAAAGAATAGGAATATTAACATTTTCACAAAGGAAAAAATCCTCATTTTAAATGCAGCAAATCTATAAGTCTAGCACTATAGTTTTTTAATTTTAAAAATGAAACTACTGTTTTAGGAAAAGATGTTCAAACTCATCAGCCATGATCATTGTCTGTGATCTTCCGTAGATTAGATATATTTGTACCACTGACATCTCTGCACGGTGCAGATGCAAGTAGCAAAAGCTGCTTCTTACTCAATCATTTGCAGATGCAGCTGGCTGTATGTAGCTGTTAGGGCAATATCTGGTATTTAAACATTATTAATTTCCACCAAGAAAGAAGTGATGGGACAAAGACAAGCATACTACAGGCTTCCATTGGACCACGATGTATCAGTACATGGATGCCACAGAGTTAAATTAACCAGGCACCATAAGCTAAGGATACTGCAAAATCTATCAATAGAATGATGTAAAGTTGTGGTTAACCCATAAAGCACTTTCTTTAATGGAACTCCTGAAAGGCAAGACCCAAAATCATCTCCCACCTTCATTTCCTCCTACAGGTCTCAGTGTAGGAAGGATTTATATTCACCCTCTTAGCCCTTCTCATTGTGAAAGCAGCAGTTTTAAGACAAGTTTTCCAACCCAAGCTGTAAATTCCTTTAATGTGCTTTTATGATTTAAAATGTTAGTAAAAAAACAGTTATTGAAAGACAGATTACACAGCCATGCCCAAAGATTTTAACAGAACAGTACACTAACTGATCATTGGTTGACTGTCCTTTTTTCCTCTGAAATACCATTCCTGTTGGAGGTACAGGATCAACATGATCTGAGTTCTATGTTCTAAGACAGTTGCAGTAATAGAGATGTGCTCTTTCTTATTTTTTTCTATTAATTTACCCACATGGGATTTCCATTTAAACATGCTTTTCATTTAATAACATGATGCATTAATAAATGAAACATGGCTTTATGACAGAAGAAAAGAAACTTATTTTTAAACCTGAACAGTTGTATGAAGAAATGCTACAGCATATAGCAATGGTTTCCACTGTGGCATGTTGCTCGCTTCTAGGTGATCCTGAGTAACAGCTGAGTATGTTCGTTTCAAGCCTGCTTTCACACCTAGAAAATAAGTATAAAAATGTAATATATGAGAAAAAAAATGTATGGAACCCAGAAGTCCAACTTCCATTTAGCAGAATTCTCTATTACAATTTACAGTGTCATCTTATTTATAGCTTCAAATAATCTCTTTGAATTAATTATCTGTTCAGCTGGTCATAGCAGGCAAACTTCAGTTAAATTTTGTTTCAGGTAGATGACACACCAAATTAATTTCAAAAGTCTGTAAGGAATTACAAATATGTAATCATATTCTAAATGTTACCAATAACAACTGAAATATAAACATAACTATTCAGCATCTATATGGCAATCAAAAAGACATCTAATGTCATATGAAATACAGCACTGAATAGTCAAGGGTTTGTGTTTTGATATTTACATACAAAATGAGATTTTAGTTCTACAGAAGACAATTTTTTTTTTAGATTTTGTTCCTATAACAGTCTCAAAATTCTATATGCAGCTTCCCAAACTGGCATACAGGCACCAAGCTGATGAGACGAGAACCTAAATTCATAGTGGAAATACTAATACTTGGGAAGGTTTTTTTGAGCACTGACATTTCATATCCCAGGAGCTCATATCATCAGGAAGATGATACTGATATAATCTCAGCTTCCACAGAATTTGTAAGCCCCACTACTCCCAGATGATTCCAGGCAGCACTACTGAAGTATCATCTGCCTTTGGCAGAAAACACCAAGCGTGACTTACTGACACCAGGACCCTCTTACAATATTTTCCACCTAATCAGCTTAACAAAAGTCTAAAAAGACAGATTTCAAGTGCGGTGAATAGACTGTTCAAGTCGTCATACTTCCTATGACATAATAAAAACCCTTTTGCTTCTTCCTTACTTGACAAAAGTCCCATAGAACAATATTCAAACAAATAGATTTTCAAAATATTATAAAGGGCATCATAAGAGAGTTCCAAAATCAAGACAAAGTAATCAAACAGAAGTGCCTTATCACATCATGCTACCAATGTGGCAGGACAGTATCAGAAAACTAAAACTGTTTATATTTCATCCTGACTTAAACTGTTACACTGAACATATTTCTATTATTAAATGCAAGTTGTAAATTGGCTATAACCTAACCTATAAAACAGCCTCTTGGAGCTACGGGGTGTTATCTTTTTAATAATAAGGAAGGGTCACAGCACAATAAAAAATCCTGAGCACTGAATTAAAAAGAGGGGAGGGGAAGAGAAAGAAGTAAGATTTTTTAGCAGCAGACTGACTAACTGCTCTTGAGAGTGGAGTATATACACTGAAAAAAGATGTCTTTCACAAGATCAGACATCTTGTAGACATCTTACTAATGTTCAAAGGAATATGAATAATGAAATAAGAGGTTTAAATGCCTAAGGCATTAAATATGACCTTGGATAAAAACTCTCAGCTCCTACTGACATCATTAACTGAAATCAGTGGCAACACATATATATATAAATGAAGGGGAAGTTAATGCAATACAGAGTTACTTAAAAATGACAGAGTTAAAAGACAAAATAAGTGTCAGACTTGAGGATTTCTTTCTGCCATAGTCCAAAATACAAAGTAATCTTCCTCATCATACATAATGAGTAGATATAAGGCAGGGGAGTAAGTTGCTTCTATAAACATATAAAGGACATCTGCAGGTAGCAGTATAGTTCGGGTAAGAGAGACATTCAACAGCAGGAGGGCAACAGGTTCTGTAGAAAAGTTGGATGGTTTCATATCACACAGAATAACACCAAATAGTTGAGGTTGGAAGGGACCTCTGGAAGTCACCTTGTACAACACCCCTTCTCAAAGCAGGGTCAACTAGAGGTGGTTACTCAGTGCCTTGTCCATGTGGGTTTTGAGGATGGAGTCTTCAAACTTACTGAGCAAGTTGTTCCAGTATTTGAGCACTGTCACAGTGGGTTAAGTTTTTTCTGATGCTAAAGTGGAATTTCCTGGATTTCCATTTGTGTCCATCACTTCTCTTTCTGTCACTTAGCACCCCTGAGAAAAGTATTGCTGTTTTCTTTGCTCTCTCCCATCACATATAAATACTCATTGATAAGATACCACTTCTATCCTCAAGGTTAAACAACCATTGCTCTCTCAGCTTCTCCTCATATAGGATCACAGAACCATAGAATAGTTTGGTTGGAAAAGACCATTATGATCATCTAGTCCAACCATAAACCTGGCATTGCCAAGTTTACCACTAAAGCATGTCCCCAGGTACCACATCTACACATCCTTTAAATCCCTCCAGGGATGGTGACTGCCCCCCTCCCCTGGGCAGCCTGTTCCAATATTTGACAACCCTTTCAGTGAAGATTTTTTTCCTAATATCCAACCTAAACCTCCCCTGGCGCAACTTATGGCCGTTCCCTCTCATCCTAATACTTGTTATTTGGGAGAAAAGACCGACACCCACATCATTACAACCTCCTTTCAGGTAGTTGTAGGGAGCAATTAGGTCTCCCCTCAGTCTCCTATTCTCCAGACTAAACAACCCCAGTTCCCTCAGCTGTTACTCTTAAGACTTGTTCTCCAGGCCCTTCACCAGCTTCATTGCCCTTCTCTGCAGAAGCTCCAGCAACTCAATGAATTTCTTTTGGTGAGGGGCCCAAAACTGAACACAGTATTCAAGGTGTGGCCTCACCAGTGCTGAGTACAGGGGCACAATCACCTCCCTGGTCCTGTTGGCCACACTATTTCTGATACAGGTCAGGGTGTTGTTGGCCTTCTTGGCCACCTAGGCACACTGCTGGCTCATGTTCAGCCAACTGTCAACCAACACTACCAGGTCCTTTTCTGCC